>NC_073692.1:219154891-219236473 GCF_029784155.1 Uranotaenia lowii | reverse complement strand
TTTTTCAGTTTGCATGCAGAAACGATGAACCAAAAAATTAAACCAAAGCAAATTTATCCCAAGTAGCTCTTCATCCCAAACCGGAGTTGAGCGCAATAAATACATACACCTAAACTGGAAAACTGCATATGACTGCACTTTTACAAAAGTGAGTATGCTGCATTGAGCAGTAATTCGGTTTTACCCCTCACCCTAGGAAAGTTTCCGGATTCCATCCCGGAGCTAGCTTTTTTTTCCTATCCTCAGATCACCTCTCCCTTCCTTCCTTCCGGCAGTATTTATTTTACAATTTGGAAAATGTTATCTTTTACCGGTTAGAATAAACTTCACCCTTCGTTCCCTTCGACACCCTCGAAGTCCGGGCCCTACACTTGCAAATGTTTGAGCAGTGATTATTTTATGCTACAATCCAAACAGAATGTTCAAACCCCAGAAAGAGGACCTCTTCATTCATTCTCGCATCGATGCAATGTCGAGTGGAAATGCACTCACACTCTGGCTGGCTGCAAACCGTCCGACAGCTCACTCATCACTCGTCGTTTTCCGGAATCCTTTCATCTGTGTTTTTCTATGTTTTTTGTTGCTGTCTCCTATCTCTCTAAACATTTTTCTTTCACCTTAAGCCACCCCTTCTGTTGGCATATTTTCCCTCCATACACAAATGGGCCATCTGTATGTGGTTCCTTCATTGCTAGCGCAGTAGGCCTTGTTCCAATTTTTTCCTCTTACGCAGGGGAAAGGAGAAGAGAGTGCCATAATTAATCCGGGAGATCATTTTCATTTTTTATATGCGATTGTGAGCTGTTTTGTTTGAAAAGAAGTTTCGGACTGAGTCCTAGTAGGCCAGCCCTTCTTCTTCTTCTTCTCCTCGGAGTAGATGGAGATGACGGAACATATGTAGGGCTTTGGGTTTTGTTTGGTTTATTTCCTGGATATTTGTGAGCCTTGCAGCAGCATGTTTACCATTCGCAATTCCTAGGAGACATATTTTTCAGGACAAATATTGATTCTTTCTGGTCCCGATCCAGGAACAATCGAATGTGTATTATTCGACTAGAGAGAGATCATGTCCTACATCTGTTGTATCAGGTTGTTAGAAATAATATGGATATGCTTAATGGATGTAACGAATCATAATTCATTGTTAATGTTTTCGATCCAAATGTTACAGTTGCCTTCTTATGACGCCGGTCGATTTTTGTAATATTAACCCTTCGTTTCATAAAGTAACAAATTTGCAACAATTAATGTATGGAAAAACGAAAAAATCGTATTTTATTTTAATTTTTTTTCTTGATGTACACATCATTTTGAACTGTCTAAAGTGATTTTCAGGGAAAAATAAAAAATCATGAAACGAAGGGTTAAATCAGAAAGAAACTACAATATTTCTTAATGATTGGAGAAAATTGTACGAAGTTTTTTGAATGTTTATTCTCAGTACTATAACTTGATTTGAGTATGATCAGGAATACACCCTTAAAGCTAGCTAGCTTCAGACGTGAGACGTGAGACGTGAGACGTAAGACGTGAGACGTCAGACGTGAGACGTCAGACGTGAGACGTCAGACGTGAGACATCAGACGTAAGACGTCAGACGTGAGACGTCAGACGTGAGATGTGAGACATGAGACGTGAGACGTGAGACGTGAGACGTGAGACGTGAGGCGTGAGACGTGAGACGTGAGACGTGAGACGTGAGACGTGAGACGTGAGACATGAGACGTGAGACGTGAGACGTGAGACGTGAGACGTGAGACGTGAGACGTGAGACGTGAGACGTGAGACGTGAGACGTGAGACGTGAGACGTGAGACGTGAGACGTGAGACGTGAGACGTGAGACGTGAGACGCGAGACGTGAGACGTGAGACGCAAGACGTGAGACGTGAGACGTGAGACGTGAGACGTGAGACGTGAGACGTGAGACGTGAGACGTGAGACGTGACACGTGACACGTGAGACGTGAGACGTGAGACGTGAGACGTGAGACGTGAGACGTGAGACGTGAGACGTGAGACGTGAGACGTAGAGCATGAGACGTGAGACGTGAGACGTGAGACGTGAGACGTGAGACGTGAGACGTGAGACGTGAGACGTGAGACGTGAGACGTGAGACGTGAGACGTGACACGTGAGACGTGTGACATGAGACGTGAGCCGTGAGACGTGAGACGTGAGGCGTGAGACATGAGGCGTCAGACGTGAGGCGTGAGACGTGAGACTTGAGACGTGAGAATTGAAACTTGAGACGTGAGACATGAAACGGAAGACGTGAGACTTCAAACGGAAGACTTGAGACGTGAGACTTGGTGAGACGTGAGACTTGGTGAGACGTGAGACGTGAAACGTGAGACGTAAAACGTGAGACATGAGACGTGAGACGTGAGACGTGAAACGTGAGACGTGAGACGTGAGACGTGAGGCGTGAGACGTGAGACGTGAGACGTGAGACGTGAGACGTGAGACGTGAGACGTGAGACGTGAGACGTGAGACGTGAGACGTGAGACGTGAGACGTGAGACGTGAGACGTGAGACGTGAGACGTGAGACGTGAGACGTGAGACGTGAGACGTAGAGCATGAGACGTGAGACATGACACTTGAGATTTGAGACGTGAAACGGGAAACGAGATACATAAGACGAGAGACGTAAGACGTAAGACGTAAGATGTAAGACCTAAGACGTGTGACGTCAAACGAGAGAGTTTTATTTTCGGCAGATTCTGTTCACAGATCAGACTTTTTTTTCAAAATTTTCACAGAATTTATTAGTTTTCTAAATTTCTTACCAACTACCACTATTTTATCTCCAAACCCTATCAGGTGGAGACGGCTTTATACAGAATTGATGTTCACAATTTTTTTTCAACTTTCTTTCCGTCATACAATACAAATTAGCTATATTTGCATTCAGACGGTAAACGTTGGGAACAGTACTTGTATATTCTGAAATAAGTACATACATATATATTTTCGATAAAATCGGTTTTAGTGTATTGCAACATACATTACATGCGGTAGATCTAGACTACATGTTCGAAATATACCCTTATCTTAAATCTATCGATCTTCACGTTTAAATATCTTTTTCCTAATAAATTGTTTAATTCACCTGTAAACTCTTATTTTGAATTGACGCTTGATTGGAACAATGGAATTCTAATATCAAACGAGCGATCAGCAATATGAAAGGCATGGCTAAAATATGCGCCCCATTCTTGTTCAAAAACGATGGTTACTTGAAAATTCATTTTTTCTGTTTGCTCGCGGTAGTTATTCAAAGTCTTTGGATTTCTATGATTTCTCGTTAGGGTACTTCTATGAGTGCCTGTGAAAATTTCCTACAGCCGAAAGCGTAAAGTTAAAAATATATCTCCTATTGGAGTGTTAACATAAATATCACATCTGCCGATATATGAAGGCCTGAAGGGCTCCGAAGTGTTTACAAGTGTTTATTTCCTCATTCAAAAATCACCAGCTCCCTTTGGAAATTATATGTAAAAATACATGATTTGTTGTTTCAGACAAATGTTACATCAATATCTTTGAGAACTACCACCATAGTCCTAAACGTTGTTTTTTGAAAAATGTCGCAAGAGAAAAAAAAAACAATCATTCTCAACATTTGACTACATGCCCAAAAAAACTAAACCTTTTCATAACCAGCTTATTTCCCATCAAAAATGTTCGAACCTTGTCGGGTTTCGGCAAGGTAAAATTCCTGGAGGCAAATTCCTTACACATGGTCAAGCAGAAGTTTAGGATTCGGTACAGGATATTGTCCTTGCTCTGATGCACACGTTGAATGTAATACTGCTACGAATATGACGTTGGTTGACGATTACATGTTTTTGGCAAAAAAAAAGTGTCAAAATGCTCCAACAATCTGTTTTTCAATCACAAACTCTCCACGAGTTCCACCAGCACCAGAATGAACGAAACCAAAATCAACAGGCTGAATGATAAGCTGCCTCTTTCCCAGTTTGTCTGTTGTAGCGATGTTTTCCTTTGGCAAATGATATTATTCTATAATTCTGCGAAGAAACTGTGTCATGTCATATGCAGCAGGAAGCAGGAATGAAACTGTTTAGCCCGGGGCAAAATGATACAGAGCCCGGGTGAAACGAAAAAAAAGAATAACGAACTAAGCTGTGTTTTACATGGGAAAGTAACATTCTTCTTACCGAAATTAAAAATTTATTCAGCTGCAAAAGCAACTTTACCCGGTTGACGAGGAAGATGACGACGTTTTCTTGGAGCGAACTCTGAGTGACTCGCGAAGCACAACTCCTACACATACATTCCTTCCTATACCTTTACTTTTGATAAGGTAGGGGGAGATGTTTTCATCAGGAAACAGCGAACAGTTATCAAACTTGATTACCAGGAATCTTAGTGTAGATCATAGGATATCCATTATCTGCGTAATTCTTTTAGTTGTTTAATGTTTCTTTCCATGATACATTTTTTCTTACCTCGTAACATCTTACAGTCTATAAAGAAAACGTGTGAAATAAAGTCTAGTTTAAGAAATCCAATTAAGTAGAACAATCGATGCATGTGTCCTCCGTGCTAATCCTGATCATATCCCGGATTCTAATTCCATTCCAGAGCCTAAACTCACTTCTGATCTTGATTCGAAATTACATCTATATCCGGATCCGAAAAATGATCAGAGTTCCGGCTTCTGATTCAGGATCCTCATACTGGACTTTGATTCTGATTCTGCAATGAGATCCTGTATCATGATTATGATCCTGAACTCCTAAAATCCTAGATTCTAGATTCCGAATAACTGGTCATGGTTCTAAATCAAGGATCTGAGATCATTATTCACCATCTTCATCCTAAATAGATGCTGATTCTGGACCTTGATCACGCATTCTGATCTCGTGATCTTGATCCCGAATTCTGATCCTGATCGTAAACCTAGAGTATGTATTCTGAACTTGAGCCATGTCCAAAAATTTTGGATACTCGACTCCGACTATGACAACGGATTCAGATCGTTAATCTTGATCCCGGATTGTAACGGATTCCAGACCATAATATCGAATTTCTTTCATTTGAATCGTCTTCGAAACACGCAAAGGCATGTGTTTTGGTTTCGTTGTTGTTTATCCACCATGGGTGCACGGATTCACCATAGCTTCTGCCTAAGTATGTGCTCACGAGCATTATTTAGATTATTAAGTTCGACAAATCTCCAATACAGCGCGTACACCATACCTGGACCTTTTGGCTTCGTATGAACTGTTATTGAGTGAATGAATTGCGAGTGTTGATGTAGGTATATTTTGGAAGAACGAGTCTATAAGGTGGGCTAGTTTAATTACAGGTATTCCTACATCCGTGTATATACCTGGCCTGATTGAACATTCTTGTTATATGGTCGGTTATAAGAGAAAACACATCTTACCTGTCAGCCACTTATGGGGTTCGAAACCAAAAGTTTTCTTGCCAATACCAGGAATCGAACCCAGTACGCCTGGCATACCGCGTGATTAGACCAAGTGGTGCGTGATCTGGCGAACGTGGGGTGCCCGAGAAATTGGAGAACGGTTGCCAAGGACCGAGTGAATTTTAGGAATTATGTTCGTCAAGTTATGTCGTGAGACGGAATACTATGTAAATAAATAAATAACGCCTGGCATACCAAGACCACATGGGCGCATTTTATAGTAAATACTCATGATGGCTCCAAAAAAGGAAGCCAATCTGGAAAACTCTGGATGGCGAACTTTATAGATGATGGATTTTTTTTGGTCGCTTCCATTTTATAATCTAATCATACATTCTATACATTAAAAAATTGTCTGACGAAAGTCAAAAAAATCTGGAAGATCTAAACAAATTCTGGATGGTTGATATTACTGATCACGCCCCATCGACTCGGGATTTAAGGCGCGCATAATCTCGCAAAAAAAACCATCGACTCGGGATTTTAGCCGAGCGCGCATATGGTCTTCATTTGATCATAAGCAGTGATGTCAACTGTTTTCCAGAAATTTCTGGAAGATTTAAAAAAATGTCTGGGAAAGTGTGGAAAAGTCTGGATGGTGAATTTTATAGGTGATGACCTTTTTTTGGTCGCCAGATCGCTATATTGCAGTATAGGGAATAACACACATTACTTTATAATAATCATACATTCTATACACTATCAATACCTGAGACTATTGTGGTGATGCCGGGGGTACTACGTTTTATGCTTTACTTTCTGCTTTTCACCCATCTTCGTGGCATTCCTCACTCTTCAATTAATAGTTCGAATCATTTCCTGTTATTTTCCAACGAAAATTTTGAATTTTGAATGTTTTGTCAGAAAATTCATGTCGAAACTCAAAAGTCTGGAAATGTCTGTAAGAAATGACAAAAGTCTGGAAGTCTGGAAACCAAAAAAAATTCTGGCAAAAGTCCAAAAAGTCTAGAAGATCCAGAAAAAATCTGGAAGGTTGACATCACTGACCATAAGTAGCGATAAACCCGAAGCAATCGACCATGTGCGTGCTCGGCTAGATCCCGAGTCGATGGGTGGTGATAGCAGGGTTGCCAACATTTTTTTTTTTTTCAAAATTCAGAAACATGTGAAATAAAAATAAGGATACATCGAGTAATTTCTGTCAAATTGAGAACCTTATTTTTGTCGTCGCTCCACATTTTGACCTCCTTTAGTGGTATTTTATGCATTTCAATACCGTCTATTTCCATCACATTCACAAAAATCAGGGAAAATGAGGCTAATTATCAAAAATCAGGGAAAAACGATGGCTCATCAGGTTGTCAGTCTAAAATCAGGCAAGTCCTGAAAAATCAGGCACATTGGCATCTCTGTTCGGAAGCATCAGGAAGCACACTGAACCCAAAATCACACTTAAAAAATACTAGAAAATTCACTTAAGAGTGAAAACTCAGAGAATTTCTTCGTTTCAAGTGGCTTATGTACATTTCACTTGCCTCTCACTTAAGTTTTAAGTGACCGAATCAATATTCACTTACTCATCACTTGAGTTTTAAGTGACCGGCACTGAATGTCTTCGATGTTCACTTGAAATTCACTTGACCGGTCACTTAAGCCAATATTCACTTGCAAATCACCAAAAATTTAAATGATTTTTTGCATAGCGAATGTCAACATATTGTCTGTATTGATTGTTTTATTGTTGTTTGGAAAAGAAACAACAGCGGTTTGTTTGAGTTAGTAGGTGCAGAATTAGAAAAGTTTATATGTTTTTAAACAGTTATATTTTTCCATAAAGGTCAACAAAAACATTGTGTGAGTCTTTTTCAAAGCAATCAGGTTTCGGATACGTTTTCCGATGATGAATTATTTTGTAAATATTCAAGTGCAGTGAAATTAAAGTGAGTATCATGCAAAACAATGAATACTTGTTAAATTTATTTCTTTTTATCATTATTTCAGAAAAAAACAACCAGAATGTCTCACCAAAGTAAGGAAGGGAATTATTTTTTCGAAACTTCTATTTGAACCCAAATAAGGAAAAAAAGTGAGGGTTTTTTACGTTGTATATTTTTAATAAATAATTGTTTTGAAGAAACAACGCTGATTCATGATTGATACTTCGAAATTTCACCTAAAAACCACTACAACTGAAGGATAATAATGGCCTGAGCAAACATTTGAAATTCACTTTGCCACTCACTTGAAATTCACTTGATCGGTCACTAAAGTGATGTCACTTGACGGTGAATTTACGTATGGTCAAAATTCACTCCATATGTCACTTACCTTTAAAGTGAAGAATATTGTCAGTGTAAGTTTCGGATAAACTCGGCAGGATTGAACAGCAATCGGCGGAAATATCAGCGAAGCGAACGTACAGTTCTGTGAATTCAAAATTGAAACCGTTTTCGTTCGGCTGCCGACGACATCAATCGGAGAACGCATCGGGACGTGGCTTAAACTGGTAGGTACAGTACAAGGGAACAGGAAACGGTACGGTAAGCAGAGATGCCAATGTGCCTGATTTTTCAGGATTTGTCTGATTTTTGAAAGTCCTGCCTGATAACCTGATATATAAGCCTCGGTTTTTCCTGGTTTTTGGAAATAAGCCTGATTTTGCCTGATTTTTTAGCTTTCACATAAAATTCGTACAGATCCGTTCAAGAATCAATATGAATTCAGTGCTTGCTCGTCGTCACTCCAACCATGAACTCAATTACTTAACACTCCATTGTATTCAAATCTTCAATCAATATTTTACAGCTAGTTTTAGAAGATTTTGGCCCCCTGAACTCGAAGTTTTTGTCAAATTTTGTCTATCGCATCCAGCTTCACATTTTAACTTCAAAGTCAAAATAACTTGCGGTATTCGGGAAAGTTGATTATTACGTAAAAATGTTAATTTTTGAAATCATATTTTATTCTACAATTTTGCCAAAAAAGTGCACAAATATTTTAATGAATTTTTACCTACTTTCAAAAAGTTATTTATAAAACCAGAGCTAGTAGAGAAAAATACATAATTGCATATCGATTTAAATTGCGTCTCCAAATTAGTCAAAACCCAATTTAAAATTCCTGGCACCACATGAAAATTTGAATTTTGTTGTTTTGTGTTATCGCACTTTTATCTGAGTCAATTTGATATTTCTAAAATTTATGTTACTTTATGTGTAACAGTACTTGTAAGTAAAATAAAATTCACTCAAATTATAATATTTATCTTAGATGTTGCGAAACTTCATAAAAAAAGCCAGACATTTCACGGAAAAACATAACATGTTTCCGCTCAACGACCAGTCAATTGTTTAATGTTTAAAATAATAAGTAAAGAAACGAAATGAATGATTGATTTGTGTTTCAAAGTGTAAGGAAAATGTACTTTTTATCAAAATTACTCGACTAGAGAATTATCGACTGGAAAATATGATTGTCGTATGCAAACATTCGTTTCTATAGAAATCGGAATTATTGTTTAAAGTTTATAGAACTGTTCATACGTATATTTTGCTACGAAAACTTTTGAAACTTGCCACATTTAAGCTTAACTTCGCGTGAACTACTATGAAGATTTTTTGCAAAAGGTCTTGTTAGTATCTCAAATATTAAGGTTGGAATAAAACAAGTCAAAAAAGGTAATTTTTAAAACAACTGCTGAATCACAAATCAAATTTTTGAAAATCTGGCCACACAGATTCTATAGCATTGCAGCCTTGTGTTTAGTCGTCCTGTCCACGTTTCGTTCGTGTAGTTGTCAAAGAAATCTATCATCCAACGGATTCAACAAATCCGGAAGCTGGCTATCAAAATGAGAATCTCCACCGCGTTGCCATAGTAATTACGGCATCCGCAGGCCACCATCGGACTCCAATGGAAACTGTTATCCCTATCCCTATCATACTAACCTACATATATAGTTAAACGTTAAATTTAAAGATATAGAGTTATGCTTCTAAGTGTAGAACACACTCGGAAACCGAAAAAACGAGAAATTTCGTTTTTGGTGTACAATGTGTTTACAGGCACAAAATTAAATCAACTACCTTTGATTCATTCTGAAAAGCTCGGTTAGGCTTATCATGACATCTCCCTCAGTGAAAAGACATCCCTGTGTGGTTTCGACTCACCTGTGTTGCAAGATGGGTGTACGAATTCTTTCACATTTTTTTTTTCTTGAAAAAACTTGAAGCCATCGTTTCTTCTCATTTTTCGTGCTCTGTCAAAAAAGAAAATACAAACACAAGAGAAGAAAAATGTGAATACGAAACAAACCCAAAGTTTAGTCAGCTACAGAAGGTAGGTAGTCGTAATCATTTTCCACGACTCCACTGTGTGGCATGGCAGGACGAATAAAAGCTTTTCCAGCTGCTTTTTCCTTGAAATGACGAAAGAACTGGGAAAATATTTGCCTGCCTAATAAGATTTGTTTCATTCTTGTTTGATGTTGTTTTCCTGCCTTAGCCTCACTTGCTGGGTTTGGCTTTTCTTCAGGAAATTTTGCAGAGCGCTGGACGCATTTCTTGATTTGCTTACTCTGCTCTGCCCCGAAAAGCTTCTGGCTGAGCTTTGATATTCTTTTATGCCAAGGTCCCTCCAGCAGACCACGATGGGTGGCTGCAGGCCGGATTTTACGTAAATATGCATATTGGCCGCAGGATTCTGTAAACTGAAACAGAAGAGCTGAGCTCATCAAAGCGGGAAATGAAGTAAATATATAGGTCGAGCATGCATTGCCTTGGATGATTTCTATTATTATTTGAACTCATCACGCTTGAGAGTCAATCGTGAAATTGAGCCCTGAAGGCTATCACTGATGATGTTATGCAGCTTGAGGATGCTTAATTACGCTTATTTGTATGCTATCTAATCTTATCCCCTGGACCAATGGTCCGAAAATCAATCAAAACAAACACTCAGGATGCGTTTCCTGTTGGAAACATTCCGATTGTATAATGGGATAGCGCCTCTCGCTACTGCTTCGCCTGGCTGGTATGCAATCTCGATCAGCGCTCCTATCAGCTATGCAAACCGAGTCGCATCATTCAGAATCATCGGTTTAGCAAACATCGCATATCGGAGATGAGTGAGATACAAACTGATCCATTCTGAATGTAGCTCACTCAGTATCTGCCTGAATTATATGAAATTCAAAATTATTTTTTGCAGGACGAGAAAAATCAAACAGTTGTGCGGGACACCATAAATTCTCAGTAGTTTTAACGTGACGTACGACATTTTAATAAGAGAACTTGTAAAAATTGAAAAACACGGCGAAAGTGAACATCTTTCCCTCACAAACACAACTGCAATTTGATTTTGATCATACTGATGTTAAAAAACGTTATAACAACAAATAAATTTATTAATTTGCTTTATATCAAATCAAACAAAATACGCTAATGATCGGCTTCATGTATCATTCACTCACTGCCTGATCCATTCACTCCTGATCGAAGACCAACAAGATTCGCCATATGCATTGCGCATTGGTGATATTCCAATTTGATGATGGTGCTGCACTGTTTTGACAGCAAGCATCGTGCGAGGTGATCTGTATTTTAGCGATGAATTGAACGATCGATGATCGGGTAGGTCCAGTAGCAATCAATAACGAAACCCGACCGCTGTACGTTCAGGTGCGAAGTGCAATCAGAAACATTCATTGAAAATGAGTGATATTCAGAACACTGCCCTGGACCAGTAATCCGAAGAATATTTCATAAGATACAGATACAGATACAGAAATATATTTTTCGAGTTTCCACAAGAAAACGGGCAATTAATAATTTACATTTCAAGAAATTCCCATTAAAACGAATCAGCTGATTACAAACCATATAAAAGCTATGCTTGGACAAAATGTACAAATCTTAAAATCGTATCAGTAGACTCTCAGAAAATGAAGAATTTCACCTGCGTTTCTGCAAGCGCATAAAGTAAATTTGGGTGGAACGTGTAGTGATGATGACATGAAACACGTTCTTTATCAGTTTATCATAAATCTGAGCGCACTGAACAGCTTTAGAAGTACCTTTTAGGAGCTGGAGCAATGGAAAGGCAAAAAATCACGCTTGCTCCTATTATATGAACTGTACATGACAGAGTACCGTTGAGAATGGCGTAACAACCAAAAAAAGTCGAACGCACCAGATTTTTGGCTGGTGAGAAATAGGATCCAGCCGCTCAGCAGATTATTATTTTAATACTCAAAGGAAGGCTCCGTCACAAGTCACGCATATCAAAAACAGGAAAAGTCTGACAGCGTACTGCGTAGCTGATGATAATTTGGGAACAGAGCGCATAAAAAAATCTAAAGGTATCGCGAATGTGTGGGATTATGTTCGCAATGAAGTAGCACATTAAATTGGTGTGTTTACATTCATTTTAAATTATACCACATGTTTTACATTTTTCATCAGTTGAATATTTTTGAATGTTTAATAGATGTATAAACTACATAAATTGTTAAGCTGAATATCAGATTGAGTATGGCTAAAATTCTCATTTGACTCCCCATCAACAATAACTGACATCCATAAGTGATGTCAATAAAGTTGATAGATTCTAAATTGACCCCAAATGGAAGATGCCTTCAATTTTTATTTTCTCCAATTTAACCCATCAAAAAAGGGGTGTCGTACAGAATGGCATTCATGCAAATCTGGGCTGATCGCATTCTACTTGATTCTAGCTACTGCCACCGATGGAAATTAACGTCTCTCAAGTGTCACCAATTTCCCATTCATGGCTGATGGCTGCCGCTTCACTTCTCGGGACCAATAATCGCTGCTGGAACGAGCATCGCGTGAAATTATTTATAAATTGCTTTCACGAAACTGTCGACTTGATCTTTGCCTCAACCCATTTGGATATATGGGAAAGCTCACATCAACCTTGGAATAAAGGGTTCAGTGTGGGGGTGGCTGTTCTGCTTCCTTCATACGTTTGTTAGTATGGCTTTGCAATTTTTATTGAAACGTGTTGCCCGATTTTGTATGAAGTGCAGTGAATTGAATTGACTGGGAAGGAAGGGTACTTGACTCATTTTTTCCGGGTGGCTTTTCTGCAAGTTGTTGGTAAAAGGGCCGGATTAGGAGCCTAAATCTTGGTGTTAAAAACAATAAACTTAAAAAAAAAATGATTAATTGGGGATTATTGAGGGAAGTTTTCATTCAAACAAGACACCATATCCACCCGGTGCCAGGTCATGAATATTTACGTTTTACGAGCAAGTTTAAGGGACGGTCTTCAATTGACGACTAACCTTTGTCAAAATAAAAATAATAACTTATTTTTCAAACGTAAGAAGAGTTTTTCGTATAGACAGCACAAATGATATAGTAAAATTAATTTGTTACAACCCAAGTTGTACCGGATAAGTTTTTCAACGGATGTTTGCCAACTGCATTGTTGATGATATACATAAGTCGCAAATGTCATAGATATGTTTAAACGATTATGAAGGGTTTTCGGATCAAAAAGTGGTCAACTTAAATTCGCCGTATTTTTTGATTATCAATTATATAAAAAACCTGAGCACCCCTCATTTTGTAGATTTGTGTGTGTATAGAATGTTACAATATGGTTTTTTCTACGCTGTTTGGTTTTGCTCTGTTTTTCTAACACGGCTTCTTTTTACACGGTTTTTTGCCATGGACACGATTCTTCTACACGGTCTCGCGAATCATAACGTTTTTTGAGCGAAAATATACGTTAACGACAGAATTCATACCGCGTAAAAAGAAACCTTAGTGTATTTCCATATGGCTTTCGACATTAAGGCCGATGACATAGTGAATACGATGCGATGCGATTCAATGCGGTGAACCACATTTGATGAAAATGTATGTAAATCGCTTAAACCTGACATACTCAACGCGACGAAGGAGATGTCAATTTGTTCCGCCGCTCGAGTTCGCATAGGCTGCGTCCGTAAATTTTCCGCCAATTCGCGTCGCATCGCACTCACTATCTCATTGGCCTAAGTCTTTACTTATCAAAATGGTGTCCAAGCCAAAGAACTACGAATCAGAATTTTGTACATGCGTTGTGAAAATCAAAACTACATGTACGCAGAAATATCGTTGAATGTGGCGAAATTAACCGTCACCAAAGTAATAAAAGTTTTCCGGGAACGTATTTCGACGACTAGGAAGCCGGGATCTGGGGGAAATCGAGATCTGGGAGCCGCAGTGACAAACAGAAGAGTGGCTAGCACTTCAAGTGAAACTCCAATCTCTCCGTTAAAGATGTCGCAAATAAGTGGGGATTATCGCGCATGAAGCTTAAAAACGATCCGAACTATGACTTATAAGAAGGTAGTGATCGCAATGAAAAGCAAAACCTATCGGAAAAAACAAGATCTCGGACGCTGTATACGACATTGTTAACAAAATTTAATTGCGTGATAATGGACGACGAAACTTACGCCAAAGTAGACTTCAGACAAAACTTTCGGGACAAGAGTTTTATACAGCAACCGAATGGGAAAGGTGGCAGACATTTTCAAGCATATTAACTAAACTATCAAAGTTTGCCAAGAAATATTTCGTTTGGGAAGATATCTGTACCTGAGGCTTGTAAAGCAACATTTATTGCATCCGGAACCGTCAACCGGGAAATTTACGTAAAAGAGTGTCTTCAAAAGCTATTGCTGCCTTTCCTGAAGAAACATGACTTGTCTGTGCTGTTTTGGCCGGCTTTGGCATCCTGCCATTATGAAAAAAGTCCATGGAGTGGTATGTCGCTAACAACACTCAGGTCGTGGCTCTGAGAAATAGTTCCACCTTCCCATGGTGCAGAGTGGAAACTTGTCTGCATCACTGCAGATGTACGGCCGAGAGAACTACCCTCCTGGTAAAGGTGTAATACTAAACCGGGCCGATGTACCTGGAAGGCTGGCGGACCGTTAAGTCACGTCAGTCCCAAACGGTTTCCTGTGGGGCACCTGGACACACCCCACAGTATCCCAGTCCTTGCTGCGCTAAGCAGGTCACTAGCGCGGTGGACCGTATACCTACCTCACGACTCGTGGAATCATCTATGAATACAATTAATAAAAAAAAATAAATAAAACGCGGAAGAATGAGAATGAGGCGGAGAAGGACGATTGTCCCAATGCGCTCGGCAGGGGTGCATTAAGGCGGATAAGAACGTCGACAGATGTTGAAGAGGGTGAAGATCCCTTCGTTGGAGTCCAGCAGCAAGTCGAGGAACTCTTAAGCTCCCCGGAGCTTAAGGACCCTGAGACTCCTGCTGAAATAGCGGTGGCAATCGCGGGCATGCAGGACCTTGTGGATTGTATTAGAAAGAAGTCTAACATCCACAAGGAAGTGCGGGAGAAACTCGCCATCGTGATGGCGATGTTCGTCAAGGCGAACAGAGCGGTGGTGAGCCTACTCACTGCACCGGAGTGCCGGGAGAAGGCACGTGAGGACGTGGTGACCCCTCTGCGAGCGGATACAATTCGGCCAAAGAAGGTCAGCGTCTGCGTGCAGATGGATGGCGAAGAGGAGTTTGCTTGAAAAGACAAGAGTAAAAAAGGGTCTCCAGGAGAGACGGGATCAGGAGCCCTAAAAAATCGTCTGATCCTAAGGTCCGGCAGAATCCGGGCGAAAAAGAGGTTGAAGGGAAAGGCCAAGCTCGTGGGGGGCAGACGGTTGAGCGCAAAAGGAAAAAGGTCTCAAAGGCCAAAGTCAAACCCATGTCCAAGCCCAAACCCAACCGGGTCCGGGATAAAGGGGAGGCATTGGAGGTATTGGCACAGGAAGGTACCTACGCCGATGTCCTTCGCCAGATGAGGACAAACGATAGGTTGGTTAGCCTAAGAGGGGATGACAGGAGAATCCGCCGAACACGTTCCGGTGAGATGATCCGCGAACTCCGACGTAGCTCAACGGTGAAAAGCGCGGAGTACTGTGCGCTTATTCAGGAGATGTTAGCGAGGCTACCTGGTTACCCTCAGGGTTAAAAACCTTGACGAGATAGCCACGGACGTTGAGGTTAAGGATGCGCTGAAGGATCTGTGTAAGATTTCGCGGGGATAGAAGCGGTTCAGCTCAACCTCAACCGCTGCCACTCAGCACACCAGCTGTGGCGGCAGATGGCAGTTGAGGAAAAGTTGGACGTAGCGTTAGTGGAAGACCCGTATCGCACTACCTCGCGTGACCTCGGATGGCAGTAATCCGGTTACCGTTAAATCCAAACTGACCGCGAAATGGGTTACATGAAGATACCCCATACAAGAGGTGGTGTCTGCTGGAGAGGAAGGCTTCGTGATAGAATGGGGTAGTCGCTTTACAAACCCCAGGGCCAGATTCTACTGGAAGCCCTCGCAAGGCTGAACGTAGACCTGGAGAATATATGCGATACAAGGATCTACCACAGGGATGGGAGCGGGTCCATCATTGACGTCACCTTCAGTAGTCCAGGCTGGACCAGCGACTGGAGGGTAAGCGATGCGTTCACCGATAGCGATCACTTTGCGATTCGTTATCGGGTGGGCACAAGTACGCGGGCGGGCAGAAGAGGTACAACAACAGGAGCACGCCACTCAAAGACTACACAATTTGACCGGAACGTCTTTGTTGAAGTGTTAAATTGGGAGCGGAACTTGGAAAACCTGTCCGCGGAAAACCTGGCAAGGGTACTCGCATGCGCATGCGACGCTGCGATGACAAGGAGGGCCAAGCGGAAAGATACTCGGCAGCCCGTCTACTGGTGGACGACGGACCTGCGTACTAGCTGCCTACGGACTAGGTGACATATGCAGAGAGCGAGGTCCCCGTCAGCGAGAGCGGAGCGGAGAGTACCCTACGCAATTGCGAGGTCTGCCCTCTGCAGGGCAATTAAGGCGAGTAAAAAGGCACGATTCAGGTAACTGTGCGAGGACGCCAACGACAACCCCTGGGGCGACGTTTACAGGATTGTCATGGCCAGAACGCGGAGCGGAGGTGCGCCACAGGAATCGTGTCCGATTAAACTGCGTGAGATCGTTAACGAGCTGTTCCCACAGCACGAGGTTGTGACATGGCCGAGGGTCCCATTCGACTGGGATACGAATGAAGAGGTGCAGATCTCACTGGAGGAACTACGTGACATCGCTAAGTCCCTTCAGCTGAACAAAGCTCCGGGTCCGGATGGCATCCCCAATGTGGCAGTGAAGGCTGCGCTCATGGAACATTCTTCACTGCAACAGTATGTGGAAGATAGGGTCTTCCCAGATGTGTGGAAGCGGCAGCGATTGGTGCTTCTGCCAAAACCGGGCAAGCCACCTGGTGAACCATCAGCGTATCGCCCGATATGTCTCCTGGACACTGCTGGCAAGGTTCTAGAAAAGGTGTTACAGAGTAGGATCCAGCTCTACACCGAAGGTGCGAACGGCCTATCCGACAAACAGTTTGGTTTCCGGAAAGGTCGTAGCACGATGGACGCCATTCGACAGGTCTTCGAAAGGGCAGATGAAGCCAGGTTGAAAAAACGGAGAGGATATCGGTTCTGCGCAGTGGTCACTCTCGACGTAAAGAACGCGTTTAACAGCGTCAGTTGGGCAGCGATTGCGTCGTCGCTCATCAACATGCGGATTCCGGCATATATCTGTAGGATGGTGGAGTGTTACTTCCGTGACCGCCAACTACAGTATATGATCAGCGAGGGACTGGAAACAGTGAGAGTCTCGACAGGGGTTCCACAAGGATCGATACTTGGAACGGTATTGTGGAACATTGTCTACGACGAACTGCTGAGACTGCGTCTCCCCACAGGAGTGAGACTTGTGGGATTCGCCGACGATGTAGTTCTCCTGGCATCGGGCCCGTCAACGGAGGAGGTCAAGCTACTCGCCACAATAGCTATCGAGAAGGTGGAAAATTGGATGCGCTCCGTGAGCCTACGTCTGGCTCACCACAAGACCGAGATGGTGCTGATCACCAACCTGATTTCAGCACAATCAGGGACGAGCGCAGTTGGACCGTGCGCAATCGAGTCCAAGCGTGCGATAAAATACCTGGGGGTGATGATCGACGACCGGCTGAGCTTTACGGCCCACGTCGACTACGCCTGCAAAAGAGCGGCAATGGCGACAGCAGCCCTCTCACGTGCCATGTCGAACAACTCGGCAATCCGCTGCAGCAGAAGGAGGGTCCTGGCGAGTGTGACCTCGTCCATTCTGCGTTACGAAGTGGCAGCCTGGAAGGCAGCCTTGAGCAGGCAGTGTAATCTCCAAAAGCTCTGCAGCTTGCAGCGGCTGATGAACCTGCGTGTAATCAGCGCATACCGAACGGTGTCCTCTGTAGCTGCTGATGTTGTGGCGGGGGTCATGCCCATCTCGATCTTGCTAGAGGAAGATACCTTCTGCTACAAGCACAGGTACATGCCCGACGTGCGGAAACATGCCAGAGAGACCTCGCTGTCCAACTGGCAGCACCACTGGGACAGCTCGGAACGTGGCCGGTGGACCCATCGCTTGATCCCTAATATCGGATCCAGGATGGATCGAAGACATGGTGAGGTGGACTTTTGCATGACACAGTTCCTGACTGGTCACGGATGTTTCATGCAGTACCACCATCGGTTTGGACACGTGGCTTCGCCATCCTGTCTAACCTGCGGAGACATAGAAGAGACACCAGAGCACGTAGTGTTCAACTGTCCAAGGTTCGAAGAGGTACGTACTAACATGCTTGCCATCTGCGGACCGGACACGACAGCCAACAACATCGTGCGGAGGATGTGCGTGGACGCCAATACTTGGCGCGTGATCAGCGATGGGTTCACTCGGATCATGACTGCCCTGCAGAGGAGTTGGAACCAGCACCAGTCCGCGATCGGTGTAGGGTGACTCCTTCGTCGGGGAGCACCTGAGTAGTGTGCGTCCGACCCTGGCAGTAAAGCATACAAAGATAAGACAATACCTTCTGCGTATGCCGAGCTGCTAGGTACGTCGCGCGTCTGTGTGTAGGATACTGTGTGAATGGATCGAACCAATACCGTGTCATTCGCCTCAAGCGTGCACGCAGCCAGTCCATTCCGTCAACCAGTCGACAAGCAGGCGAGTCAGCTGAGAGGTGCGTGCGGTTCCCGTGACGTCAAGTGATCCGGTGGGCCACTAGTGCTATTTCCGGGCTTCGGAGCTCCGGACAGGTTTGCACATTTGGCGACCGTGACAGGTGGTATTTCGTTGTCTTGATAAAACGAGATATCATAAAAAAAAATGTAGCAAAAAGCAAAAGAAACGTGGTTAACGATTCACGATTAATTTATTTGCATCACATTTGATTGAAAATCAAGCAGTTTATAAATACCCATCGAAAAACAAGTGTGGAAAAATGAGTAATTCGAAAACTCATTATGTGAAAAAAAGTTCAAACTAGAAGCAACGCTGTTGGAAGTCATCTAGCTTGATGTGGAAAAAAAGGAAACGTGCCACATATAATAATTTGCTAGTTTTTTTTTGCAAATGAGCGAGCTATGAAATAATTCTGAAACTGGAATTGGTGAATTTAGTTTAATTGAAGTTCCGTTGAGGAGACAACATGGGAAAAAAGTGAAATTTTAAGCTTGACCATGTTCACAATTTCAAGCGGGTTGAGAAGACAGCTTGAAATTAGAAGGCGAGTTGAGAGGACAGCCTGAACATATCGATTACAACTTCAAGCGGGTTGAGAGGGCATCTTGAAAATGAAAGGCGAGTTGAGAGGACAGCCTGAACATATCGATAGAAATTCCAAGCGAGTTGAGAGGACAGCTTGAAAATGAAAGGCGAGTTGAGAGGACAGCCTGAACATATCGATTACAACTTCAAGCGGTTTGAGAGGACAGCTTGACATTGGAAGGCGAGTTGAGAGGACAGCCTGAATATATCGATAGAAATTCCAAGCGAGTTGAGAGGACAGCTTGAAAATGAAAGGCGAGTTGAGAGGACAGCCTGAACATATCGATTACAACTTCAAGCGGGTTGAGAGGACAGCTTGAAATTGGAAGGCGAGTTGAGAGGACAGCCTGAATATATCGATAGAAATTCCAAGCGAGTTGAGAGGACAGCTTGTAATTTAAAGCGAGTTGAGAAGACAGCTTGATAATGGAAGGCGAATTGGAAGTAGAGAGTACTTTATCTTTGGAAACCAAGCGGGTTGGAAAGATAGCTCGAAAAAAATAAATGGAAACACTTTGGACTTTGGCTTGCGATAAAATTGGAATTTAAAACGAGTCTAGAGGACTACTTGATATTTGAAAATATTGAATCGAATAACATTTTATATATCTTTTCAAATTGAAAATCAAGCGGGTCGAGAGGACATCTTGAAATGAGGAAAAAAGCGTATTGTACCATCGACAGCTTGTAGATTGTTGGTAATAAGGGTGAACCATAAAGCGTGGCGAGAGAATCAATTGAAATTTAACAACTTGGGATAAGAACAAATGATGAAAAAATGTAGAATGTAAGTCGAGTGGAAAGTTTGAAGGTGAATAGAATACTTTGACAGAATGTTGAGAGAACAGTTTCTTCCTTATTGTTCCAAAATTATTTTGTTTGGGATAGAAAGGGGATGTGTGAATGGATCGAACCAATACCGTGTCATTCGCCTCAAGCGTGCACGCAGCCAGTCCATTCCGTCAACCAGTCGACAAGCAGGCGAGTCAGCTGAGTAGTGCGTGCGGTTCCCGTGACGTCAAGTGATCCGGTGGGCCACTAGTGCTACTTCCGGGCTTCGGAGCTCCGGACAGGTTTGCACAGGTTGGAAGTATCACGTAACCGTCGTGGAGTATCCGAGTCGAACGCGCCCTCTGCGACGGAAGCTGTGGGGATAAGACAATACCTTCTCCACAGTGGAAATCATAGGGGGAAGAGTATTCACGTCGCGGAAACTACCGGCAACTCTCTTTGTCGTCTCAGCGGCTTCCGGTTTTCGATTTCCCCCCGATCCAGACTTCCTGGCTGTCGACAAACGTTTCCCAAACACTCTAATTACATTTGTAACGGTTGATTTGGCAACTTTAAACGATTTTGCCAGCTTTGCGTGCGAGTAGCTCGGATTTTCGCGATGCGCGAGCAAAATTTTGATACGCTGCTCTTTTTCCTCGGACGGCATTTTGACAACTGAAGAGTGAATTCCTAAATCAAAATAGGAGCAACATTCTACACACACACACACATTCAAAATGAGGGTTGTTCAGGTTTTTTAACTGCGAATTTGAAGGAAATACGTCAAGTTGATATTGACCAAATTTTGACCGTATCACCCTTTACCGCGAGCCTTCTCGCAAACAAATTCGTCTGTACTGTGGTTCGTCTTGAACTTTTTCGCCAAATCACGCAAGGAGGTTCCAGGATTAATGTGAACTGATCGAATTCCCTTTGCTTGCAGCTTCCGGTCATATGTTCCACTTTTACGCCTGGTTTGTTTTGCTCGATCCACCGTAAGGGTCTCCCGGTAACTTTGCAGCACCGAATTTACAGTCGATTTTGAATATTTCAGGAATTTCGCGATCTTTACCCCTGACCTCGTCGGTTTCTCTACGAGAGTGTGCAGAATTTTCTCTCGACTTTCGCGTTCTATCGTCGATAACTTTTGACTGACTGCTTCAATCTGGATGAAATTTTCACCACTAAGTAAACAAACCATCCGGATCAAAGCACTGTCAATAGATTCGCGATGTGGCAACTAGGGGCGCTGCAGTAATTTAAAGGTTCGACCAGATTCTATGTGAAACAGACTTTAAACATCCAGGTATAAATTGTCCAAACATCGCATCTAAAGACCTTAAGTTTTTAACATTTAAATAATAAAATATCCTAATACATCTCTGTAGAATTTAAAATGAACAGAAAGCGGAAAAGAATTCATATTACTCTCTTTCACTCCTGGAGGTTAAGCTCGAGCTCCGGAAGTAAGAAAATGGAAAACCTTTCGCAAACATCGATGCAACGTCGAGACGCGGTGGTTCTTTTTCTTTTCTTCCCTCTCGCCTCCGTTCCAAAAGCGCCAAAGCCATCGAGCCGGTTGCCGAAGAGTAAAAATGCATAATTTAAACATCAACATAATATGGCACTTATATCCGATTTCCATGACAAACAGCGAGCGCCCCGAACAACATACATACTATACGGAGTGTGACTGTTTATGCTTTCTTGGTCTTTTTCCTTGACTTCGTCCTGAATTCTCGTTCCGAAAGGAAAACTTCTCAATTCATCCATACTCCTACAAACATTCATAGCTGTTCAATGCACAACAACCGGTTCGATTGGTTTTGGCTTTTCGATAATAAAATCGTTGACGTTGTTGTTGCCGCCGTAAGGCGGAAAGTACCTAAAAGAGCCATTGCTTATTTTGAAATGGTGAAAAATTCATGCGAAAAATCCTGGTGGAAGCACTTTCGATCCGATACCAAAATGGCAAACGGTGACTTCCTGATGATGCAAATGGCACATGGTCAATATCAATGGAATTTTTCATGTGAGTAATCTATTCGTTGGGCTTAATCCGCCACTCAGAGTCAAGGTTTTAAATTTCAATGTCGAACTTGCATTTACAAAAATAAAACTCCAACTGTAACAGAACGACATCAATCTATCCAGAATATGAATGATTTGCTAATAATCATTCGGTTCAATGGAAATCTCTCTCGTATTAAGTTAACTCATCGCTCTTTCAATTAAAGGTGGTCGAAATTTATTGCCCGTGCCAGCCCTAATGCGTATGGTTTCAGCGTATTGATAACATGTGGTTTTGACGTCAATTTTATCAGTTTCCCGCCATAGGTTTTTCGTGATTTAGACCTAATGTTTGTGTGTAGGAATGTGTTATTGTTGAACATGTTTATGAATTAGTGGTGTGAAAGCCCAGCCAGTTTTAGAATTTCTAATCGAACCACAACATTTGCGGCAGAGATATTAATTACACATTACTTGGTGCTAAACATTGGATTTATTATCAATATTTTAATCGGTGAACTATGGATTTTGTTTCTGGTGTTTCTACTTAATCGCCTTACTGCAGCAAAACAACACGTATTATGAACCTAAAATTTTTTGTTCTTCAAAGAATGATGGTGTACTGTTCAAAAGTTCTAAACCCTTCTAGTTGTAAAACAATTAATCCGTTCTTACATTTTTTTTGTGTCGTTTTTCACCAGACATCAATTCACTGCCAACAATTACCGAACAAAAATACTCGGCATAGTTCAACTTCCGCTCAATACCCTCCCGAGTCGCCTCGTTCTGCAAAAAGGCATCTTTCAAACTCGCGAGAGAACGTCATCTGCCGGCGGTGTTGCGCGAACCGGAAAAGTGCATGTGTTTCAAACGTTGAAATATTTATATTAATTACCCTCTGTATGCTCCGCTGTGCATTCAGAAAACTCTTGGCTCGGTTCGGCTCGGCTCGGCTGGAAGAAAGTGGCAGGTCAACATTTTTGCTGCTAAAGCGCCAAGGCAGCGTAGAACTAAATAAATTTCGTCCCCAGTTCGTAAGTTGTTCTTGGTCGACGGCCTCTTCGGCGGGAAAGTGCCAACAGCAAACAAGGCCATAATTTGAGATATTTGTTAAATGATACGAGATAAAAGTTGCTCGTTTTCAACTATGTTGGCTGCATTTTTCAAACATTTTCGGCAATTCGATCTAAGTTTAGGGTTATAGGATCTTGGGCTAAAAACATTATCATCCAAACTCCTGATTTTTATTTATTTTTTACCAAAACTTGGTTGGTGTTTCCCAGATATAGGGTATAGAGACGCCTGAGACAACGGCTTAAGCATTAATTAATTGAATTGCCTTCCATGTTGGTTTGAAGTTTGAATACTGACATTTATTCATTGAACTACATTTCCAATATTGTTTTTATGAAACTCTATAGGAAATAGATCAATCCACCACGTACTATCGAGCCTATAAATGAATTATTTTACACATTCAAGTTCCCTCATTGTCGTACCGTATCAGGTCCCTACTACTTCCGTCGTACAAGCTGAGTTGCCAGGTGCCCAGATTTGTCTGTAAAATAAGATTCTTTAACGTCCTTCCAGACATTTTTCACAAATTACTTTGCACAAATTTACTCAGAAACCGAACATATTTAAAGAACATCCACATTTTCAATTGTGCTATAAGTTTTTTTCCGTGATGAGACTGAATAGTAAGGGATTTGAGAAGAGGCAGAATCACACATGCGTTTTGTCAACATTGTATTGTATTCTTAGACATGTGGGAACCCTGGCTGGCGAATGGTGGATAATGTGCAACACGAGACCCCATAGAGATCATATCACCTCTTATTCACAACTCCTATCTCAACCTCCCAGAGGTGCCGACTCGGATGCGAGTAACCTAAGCGGAGATCGAGTACCTAACCCCGGTGGATGCTTTGGTCGCATGCAAACTGAGAAGGTGGACGCAAGCGTCTGTTCCCCAGATCAGGGACCGCGTGCAACAACAACTGAGCGTCTGTTCTCCAGGTCAGGAGCTTTTCAAACAGCGTCTGTCTCGCAGTGAGCAGCTGAATTTATGAAATGCGGCTCCTGTCAGCTAAGTCCAAGATGGCACCATAGGGATAGGGACTAAAGCTAACAACCTTCTGCTTTAGATTTATGAAATTATAACGGTAACTGGGACAAGAAATAACCGACCTTGAACATTGACAATGACTTTTAGCATAAAAACACGGACTAGAATTGGAACCTGGAATGTTTTGCCCCTTGCCCCGCCAGGTAAGCTGGCTCAACTTGCTAAAGAAGCTAGCCGCCTTAAGCTATAGATATTGGGACTGAGCGAAGTCCGTTGGCCTAACACTGGAGAACACATGACAAAGTCCGGGCAAGTACTGCTTTACTCTGGCATACGAGGAGAACATGTTATTTGGTAGCGAGGAGTTGATTTCCTGTTAAGCCCGCAGGCCCATGCAGCCCTCTTTAGATGGGACCCGATAAAAGAAAGAATAATCGTAGTCAGATTCAGAACATGGTTTAGAAATCTTACAATGGTCCAGTGTTATGCGCCAACTGACGTTTCCGATTTGCAGGCGAAAGATCAGTTTTAGAGTCAACTGAACAGCGTGGTTGAGAAAATTCCGAAGGGACACATTCAAGCCAAAATTGGCTTTGCCAATCAGGGCCATGAGCGCATCATGGGGTGCCATGGCCTAGGACAGATGAGCGAAAACGGAGAGCTATTTGTAGAATTTTGTGGCAACAACAACATGGTGATCGGAGCGTACGTACCTACATGTAAGCGAAGAATTTTGTTTTTTGGCTATATGCTTGAGCGTGGCTAATTGCGGTTTTGTTTTTGTGATAATTGGTTGCCAAAAAAGGTAGCAGAAGGTTGATGTGTTAAAAAATGAGTGCATGAGGAGTGGTATTTCCACGGTGGTAGAGGAAGGAAGAAGAAGAAGCCCTAGACTAGAAGCTTTTTTCTCCCTCAGTGTAAAGGGGTAACTAGAGAGGGCTGAAAAGAAGCGGATGGTAGAGGGAGTGTAGTGGAAAACGTGGCTTGCTGCGATCTAAAAATCTTAGCAGTAATTGTCCGAAGGAAAAGTTGGGAGGGGGGCAAATGGCGGTTCAAAAAGAAGTGGGTGGAAATAGGGTGAGAAGCAAAAAAGAAAAAGGGACTGACTGGTTCCACCAGATAGCGGCCTGGTGAGTGGTGAGAATAAAAAAAAGTGCATGGGAAGTGTGGTGAAAAATTCTTATAGTTGGATGAAGGTGGAAATATTAAAAATGCCGAACGATGAAAATATAATTAGGGTGGTATATTGGAAGCGTGATTGTATAGGTTGGATCAGTCGCATAGGTAAAAACAACTTGAGCTACTTCCGATTTGAATACAAACAAGAAGATAGAACAAGTTGTGAGGTAAGAAGAATTTTGGAAGCAAGGTAAGATGTCCAGTGTATTTGACATTTTTTTTTTCATATAACCCTATTAGAATGATCAATCATCTGCCAACTATCCAGGTATATACACGGATGCCGGAATACCTGATGAAAATTTATGAAAATTTTAATTTATAATTTTTGTAAATTTTTGAATGGTTGTGGAGGTGATTGAAACATTCATCCAAAATAAACACCAACACAAACACGAAGTACATACAGCCACAACAGATAACACGAAGCCATGGTACCGGGTATGGAAAATTCTGCATTAGAGATATGGCTGATTTTTTATACGAAGGATGCAGAGTTCATACTTTGGTAAAACTGCGGTGAATCCGTGCACCCATGGTGGATTACCAACATACAACATACATAACAACAACATGGTGATCGGAGGATCGCTCTTCCCCCATCGACCAGCACATAAGGTCACTCGGGTATCCTGAGATGGCCGAACAGAAAATCAAATTGACCACATCTGCATCAGCCGAAAATGGAGAAGGAGCCTTCTTGATGTCCGCAACAAACGAAGCGCAGACATTGCATCTGACCATCACCTTGTCCTTCGCTAGATACGACTGAGAGTTGCGCGTGTCCAACGGCGCGGGAAAAAGTCGGGTGTCGATACGACGTCTGCCGATTGGAGAATCCAGAGGTGAAAAGGATATACGTTGAGAAGCTAGAGTTTCGAGCCTCGAAGTTGCTGACAGACGGAACAGTCGAAGAATAGTGGTGTGGAATCAAGAATGCCTTTAAAGGTAAAGTTTGTGGAAGAAGAAGTGAATGAACGGATGATCGGAGAAAGGCGAAAGTCGGAATTGAGCAGGCCTGTCCCGGGTCAGCCAAAGCAGCCACCCGCTTACGATATGCGGAACTGGAAAAGGCAGTCGAACGAGCTTGTAGACGAGATAAGAGAGCCTGGACAAACTCCCTAGCCGAAGAGGGAAAAAGAGCCGCCTCCAATGGAGATATCCGATTACTCTATGACATTTCTCACCGCCTCAGTGGTGCAAGGACTAATGCAAGAATGCCGCTGAAAGACCAAGCAGGTCAGTTATTGACCGATCGAACAGATCAGCTCAAACGATGGACTGAGCACTTCGAACAACTCTTCCGAGTCACGAATAGCGATGGCTAACAGAACCCACAGCTCGAAGCGCCAACAGTAAGCATCATAAATGGCGTCAACTCGGAAGCACACTCGCTGGCTAAAATAGAATCGGCAATAACAAACATAAATCCAACAAAGCACCTGGGATCGATTGCATCCCTGCTGAAATGCTGAAAGCCGACCCTGCCCTGTCAGCACAAATGTTGCACCGTCTTTTTGCTGACATCTGACCTTACAGAGTGCGGTAACTGGCGAGGCATAACGTTGATCTGTACAACCCTCAAAGTACTCTGCAAAGTGATCCTGAACAGGATCCAGGAGAAAATCGACGCTACACTCCGACAGCAACCAGCTGGATTACGATCCGGACGATCATGTGTGGACCACATCACAATGCTACGAATCATATTGGAACAAATCAACTAGTTCCAGGACTCTCTTCTGCTGGTGTTCGTTGATTTCGAAAAAGCATTCGACCGACTTAACCATGAAAACATCTGGGCGGCTCTAAGGCGAAGAGGAGTACCAGAGAAACTACTCCATCTCATCGAAGCACAATACGAGGCATTTTCGTGCAAGGTCTTGAACGATGGTGTCTTGTCCGAACCAATCCCGGTAACTGCTGGAGTGAGACAAGGTTGTATTTTGTCACCGCTGCTTTTTCTCATCGTAATGGATGAGATTCTGATTGGATCGATTGACTGTGCACCGAACCGAGGATTGCCGTGGAATCCTTCAACAATGGAGCAACTGAACGACCTTGACCTGGCTGACGATATTGTTTTGCTCGCCCAAACACAACCAGATATGCAGAGCAAACTCGAAGACCTCACCGAAAGTTCCAAGGCAGCAGGCCTCAAAGTCAATGTCGGAAAGACCAAGTCGATGAGATCAACACAGGAAATCCCTCCAGTTTCATGGTAGCTGGACAACAGGTTGAGAAAGTGCAGTGCTTCCAGTATCTTGGTAGCCAGATAACGCCTGATGGTGGTACCAGGATAGACATCGAAACCCGGATCTAAAATAATCGTTTTGCATTTGAGGGTCCCCGAAACATCTGGCGGTCACGCCAGATCTCTCTACGAACGAAAATCCGAATCTTCAACTCAAACGTCAAATCCGTATTGCTATACGGGTGCGAAACTTGGTGCACATATGCGGTAACGACGCGAAAACTGCAAGTATTTGTAAACCGCTGCCTGCGGAACATCATCCGCGCTCAGTGGCCTGGCAACTGGATCTCGAACGTGGAACTACATCGCCGGTGTCATCAAAAGCCGCTTGAAATCGAGATTCGGGAACGTAAGTGGAGATGGATTGGGCACACGCTGCGAAAAGATGAAAACGAAATTTGCAGAGAGGCGCTAGATTGAAATCCAGAAGGACAGCGAAGAAGAGGCAGACCCAGAAACTCTTGGCGGCGAAGCCTAGCCGCTGAAATCCGAACTGTCGACGAGAATCTTGACTGGGACCAGGTGAAGACGATAGCTCCGGATCGTCAACAGTGAAGGTCTTTTACCACGGCCCTATGCACCGGAGGATCGGCGCGGGATCATTAATAATAAAATTAATAATAATATCTTAAGGATTATGACGTCATCATTAACGTCTGCTTTGTTTTTCCCTACCTACGAAAGGTATAAAACAAAGGGCTCTTCGGTCGACTCGGTTTCAGTTTCGATTTGCCCGTCGCGTTGAACAGAGTTCGCTGCTCTTCGATCGGTGTTTGACCCCATCAGTGGTAATCCTAAATCGATATCGACTAGCAGTTTTGTTCAGCATCTAGCGCAGCAGCATAGGCCAGCCAGAGACAGCCAGCAGTTGAGACAACCTACAGCGGACAGCTCTAGAGGTGGAGGGCGTCAGTGAGAATAGGTGATAATGCGCGATTGTTTGTATGTGAAGTGAGGATAATGTGCGTGCGATGTATGTTGTATATGGCGTGTGGGGATGAGATGATTATTACGAGTCATAATCAGTATACACTCCGCGCACATCACACACTACACTTCTCCCACACGATCAATATTTACACAACACAGCGATATTACAGGGTTGCTAGCGAACCGGGAATAGCTCTAGCGTAGCTTAGCTTAGTTGACTACTCATATCCACCTTAAATCATTGAACTTGAAGTGCCTAGATATGACCATTCATTTAAAGCTTCAGATAACATATTTGATTAGAATTTGTTCAACTGACGCACTTCAAATTCCATGATCGCTGGCGTGGCTAAGCAGACCAAGTTCTACCTCGCCAAGCAATGGTTGCTACTCCGTGATTGATCGAGGCCATCAGTTTTGTGCAAGGGCCAAAAGAATGGTGCTTGGGACTAGCAGTTCATTCACAATGCACAAAACTCATGCTCTCTCTATCAAAATGATCAATAACGGCGCCGGCCACGTCCTAGTAGTCAATGGGGGAAACAGGAAGGGATTGTTAGTAGGATACTTCATAGGATCAATTCACAACCTTTTGTCCCTTTGTATTTCAAAGATTAATTTTGAAAAATTCAGATACAAAGGTAAGTCAATATCACCAACTATAGAAACCGTCTATACGTCTGCGAATCTATGTTAGAAATATCCAAGGAAAGGCTTTTGTTAGTAGGGGAAAGGTTATAGATCAGGATCCATTTTGGTGAATGGTGCGATCGAGTTTTCTTACACCTCCTATGCTCCTAAATTTTTCTTAAGGAAACTCCTATTTCTATCATTGAGGCAGTGATAAAAAGTTTAAAAGTAAAGTAAAAAATGTTTTTAAATTTTCTTTTTACTAACTTGTTTTCCTAGTTCTTGTTCCCGATACACTGATGTGTTTTCAAAAACGACCCTTTGAAGTAAACAATCTTCTATCAAACTTCGAAAGAGATATTTTAAATAATTTTAATTTCAATTTAATTTTAATTTTAATTATGTAGGTTGTGATAACTGAAGAAGATCGTTTTTGGAAACTCGTCAGTGCAATTCAACTCTTTGCCTCATATTGATTTTACGATTGCACGGAGAAAACGATTCCGAATGGTTGACTTCCTTTTTTTTTTACAATTTAGGACTTCTAATAACATTCAGTACTCTCCCCCTTAAATCCAGTAGAATATTTTAACTCCAGCATGTTGTCAAAATGATAACATTGTAGGAAATTTATATTTGAAATTGAAAAATAAACATCGTGAGACAGAATACTACTTTTTTTTTCTTTTTGATAGGAGTTTAACCCGTTAGACAGAATACTACGAAGAAGAAAAAATCAACAAAAAAACTTTAAAATAGAAATCAAGTTTACGATTTCGATTTCGAGCTTGTTCTTGTGTCAAAAAAGTTTTTTGGTTTATGAAAAATAAGTCTAGTTGAATTTTTGAACTTCAATCAAATCTTAGAATACGTAATATTCAACATTTCTGCTTCTTTATTTTGGTTGCTAGCGAACCGGGAATACCGGGAAAAACTTTGGAATTTCATTCCGTCACCGGGAAAACAGGAGTTTCGGAACACCTCCGGGAAATGGTCCTGTTTGAAAATTTTTCACGGAATTTCAGCATGATATTAAAACGAATTTCTTAATGTAAGAGTAGTTTTCGTTGGTCTTGATATAGATTTACCTCATGAGTACTTGTTTCGTTCAACGACTGGAGACTCTATGGTATTAGGTTTGTACAATTTGGTCCAATGGTTCCTGATATGTGTCGAATTTTGTTGTTTCTCGGCATAGATTTCTTCGCGGTCCTTAACCTGTTGAGAACCTTTTATTGCCCGTTTCTAGTTATAGATCTTGACAGCAAATTATTTTAATATTCGATATACATGTTTTTATTTTATGTAAAAAACAAATATTTTGGCAGTGTGAATTTTGACAGAGTTACCTTTTTCTGACGAAAAAATCTCTTTTTCGCCAGAAAAAGATGTTGGTTTTCAATGTTGTTGTGGTTTTCGGGTAAATTGCCTGAGAAACAAAGCCTAATTTTACCAGTGTATTGTTCTTCATTCTTCCTACGTTCCTAGTTTTGGTTAAGGGGGGGGGGGGGGTGTAGGGTCTAACACTTTCAAAAAATCGATTTTTTTATTTTTTTATTTTCTTATTGTAAAACATTTCAAGAATGTTGTGTCAAATTTTCAAGTCAATTGAAGCAAAACTGAAGAAATTATAGGCCTTTATCTCCTCCTATCTAATACTGCAAGAAAGCAAGAGCAGAAACTTCAAACGCGTTTTTCTCGAAAGCACATTTTTAAAGTCCGTGGACATCGTCATTTGAAAACTACTTATCCGATTCTTTTCAAATTTGGAGCATATTTTCTTCATATGAAATACCAGACCCCAACGTTTTTCTTTTTTTTGTTTTTTTACTTTGGGGAGATTTTACAGATAAAAAATGGCGGATTTTTTCGTGAAAAATCGTAGTTTTTACTTCAAACAGCCACAAAAATTCCATAAAATTTTTTTTAAGTTAAATAAAAACGTTGGGGTCCAGAAAAACATCTATTAAAAATATTTTGCTCTGATTTTTTGACTTCAGATGATTCTGTGCTGAGATACATTTTTTAAAAGGCATCCTCGAAAGTGCTCCGTCACCGGCTCATTTTTCAATATTTTTCTTCGAAAAAATTACTAAATGTTCTTTTAACAATGCTTTGTATAATGCAAAAAAATTGAATACATTTGTTTGAATGATAGCTCTAGAAAAAAATCGTGAAAATGATGTTTTTTTTTACCCGTTAGACCCTACCCCCCCCTTAATGTTTCCTGAGCTGAAAATTCTTTTTTTGTTATTAAATTGTCGAAAACAAGCTCCCATCAAAGTAACATCTTTCATTCAAACGATTAAAGTTAAGCCCTGTTTCTCTTAACAATTTTCTATATTTTGTAATTCTACGTTAATTTTGCGGTTGTGTGTTATATACAACCTCTTCAACTTTTTTCGTAAATCAAAAGTTGTTTCAAAGATAAAACTCACCTTTCGTGAATTTTTCAGCAATAAAAAATCTGGCTTTTAAATGTTAAAATTTATATAAATAAAAAATAATTTAAAAAAAATAGAAAAAAAACGTATTAAGTATAGGGGTGGTCCAAAATAGGTCCAAAGGGTGGTCCAAAATAGAAATCTGGTGGTCTGGTGGTAACGAGTTTTTAGGCTTAAATCTTGTTATATTACAAATGTTTCGATGGAAAAATTCTTATCTTCGTAATGAACGGATAAAGCAGTCAAAAATTTTAACATGGACTTTATCAATTCAGAAAATAGCATAGCCACTTCCCAAAGTGGTCCAAAATAGGTCCGTTACCCTATATGTACTCATTAATGAACTTGAAAGTTTCAAAAATGATTTATATGTACGTTATGAGGGACTTAAGTCACATAAAAGGCACAAAAGTGCTCTAAACGGGATTTATTAAGTCACAAAAAGTGCTGTCAAAATCTCATCACCACTTCGAGTTTTAGTTTCAGTTACTACAACATCTAGGCGTGGTCTTGTGGTAGCGTGTAAGATTCTCACCACGAAGTTCGGGGTTCGATCTCCAAGCCGGCCAATTTTTTTCTTCCAATAAGTAATTTGGTACTTGAGTGACCTTTCTGATGAGATAAATATATGTAGGTAATGTTACTCCAAATATGATTTATAAATGATTAATTCAATAATTTAAAAAAAAAGCGTGATGTTACGTAATTTTTTTAAAGAATTAAAAACGTTATTCGAGTTTGTGTGTAAGAGCTTACATTTTTAGATTTGGTGGTATCGCAGTATCGAATAAAAAATCAAATCAATTAAATATTGCATCATCGCCCTTATTACATTTTAACTGTTCGACATATATGAATTAGCAGTAAAGTAGTTGGTTTGTTCCTGTTTGCTATTCTGCGCTCAATTTTCCTGTGCCACATTTTAGTGAAAAGGGCCAATATGTTGTTGTTCGGTTAGTTGGTTTGGTGGGATATTAAATTAAATGGAACGAAATCCACAAAATACATTTTGGGGTGGTAAAAATGCAAGTGTGTGTACATCGCTTGCCGCTACATTTCCGCATCGGACTCTTTTTGGGTGCTCCCGTTGTTTTCGGAATACCAATGGACTACAATCGCAAGATTAATGGTCCAAAGGTTCACGTGAGGTTGCAGCGAGCGATTAATAACGTTATTCCCCGGCCCAAGAAGTTACGCGTCCCAGTTTTTATGATTGAAGATAGGAATGAGAAAACTTTTTTATAAATAAACTACTCTAATTGGAACTTTGTTAATGAAAGAGAAAAAATCTGTTACAGATAACTTCCAACGACATTCAGGATGCCTAGTAGTTTTTCAACTTAGCAATTTTCCTAGAAAAGTTTTATCCATTATACCTATTGCCTAGAACTAAGATCCTAATACCAACCCCCAAATGTTATCGTCTACGGTTTCTGTAACTGGATTTTAAAAATTTTAGCAATTTTTGCCGAAAAGTTTTCTTTTTAACAAAGAACTTAATTTTATCATAAACATGTTCCCAGAATCATTATTAACTCGGGTCTCAGGCTTGTTTTGGGGAAATGTTATCTGTTCAAAGCAGCCAATTTCACGACAAGATTCGAACAAAAGTGGATTAATTATGATGCCCGATTGCTTGCCCTGGTCCTGAAAAAAAGTAAAGCGACCGCTCGCTCGTTCAAAGTTCAGAGTTTCGATTTCTTTCATCCTTGACTTGTTGGTTTTCCCAGCCTCCAGTAAGGGAAAAAAGGACATCTTTTCATGTTTACATCATTATTTTTTGCCCTCGTTCGGCCATTCATTTTGCCGTCCTGAACTTTGCCATCTTCTTGCCGGTGTAAATGTGTTTTCTTATTTCCGTGCTTTGTCTCGGGAAAGGTTTTTGTTTGTGTGCCGAGGAACTGAGGAAATCTTTTGCCCGAGCCGAATAATTAGATTCAGGTAATTTGGGGCGAATCGTTCGATAATTTATGGCAAATTTTCCGAGACTTACGGTTTCTCATCTCTTATTTACACCTTCTTTTTCGGATTGGGCTGAGCTGGGTCGGGTCGATGATTCGTTCTGTGGGCAGAAAAATCCAAAGAGTTTTTCTTTGTATTAATCCACTTTGGGTGTGGAGGATTTGTCTGCAGATGGAGCTGGAATAAATTTGCGGACGCTGTTATTGCAAGGGTTTTGTATTTTTTGAGACAAACAAATGGACGAAATCCAATATCAGGTTTTCATTATGTTTCTCCTCGAATGGGCCGTTCTAAACCTTAGCTTTGCTGATTTAAAATATTCAATTGGATCTTTGAGAAGTCTGCCAATTCGTTTTACATTGACTCGCTATGGTTTTATAAAAGGTTTCGAATTAAGAATTCTAGATCGTAGATCTGGTAGAAAGGGAAATTTGCGTTTGTGTTTGACACTATCTCAAAAAATATTTACAACATAGTTTTCAAAGACGAGATCGGGATTGATATCACTAGTTTACAGCATTTTTGAACTCAGTAAACTGAAGGTCATTTCTAATGTGAAATCGGGCGCTGAATCCGAAAATGAAATTCAAAAAAATCTCAGTAGAACCGTTTTTGAGCTATGCTCCAAATATGAAATTTCGGAAAAATTAAAAAAGTTCTTGTACTTAGATTAAAATATCTCGGACAGCATAACAGTAATTTGAAATCCCTCTTTTGCATATTGAAGGTGAATAAATTTTCTATCGATCATTTGAACATTGTTTTTGCGTTTGACCAACAGTATTGTTGATATTAGTGACTTTATGAGAAAAATTTTTATAAAAAACGCTTTTGTTAGAGAAAATTTTGTTTCAACGAAAGTTTTAGACTCGATGGTAGCATTTAAAAAATCTGACTTCCTTTTGCGCTTAAATGTCAATTTAAAACAAAGATTTCAAGTGGATATTTATCAAAATCGGTTGAAAATTGAAGAAGTTATGGCTACTTTACCATAATAGAATTTTTTATAGTTTTTCATAATTTAACGAACCACAGTACACTTATCATAGTATTGGAAGAATGAATCATGATAAATCTCACTCGCTCCAAGTCCAAATTATTTATTAGCTTACCAGAAGGTCACATGCCAAGTTTCAGGAAGATCTGACCATAGGGAGGGGTTGCTTGAGTCTCAAACGTGATTAAAATTTTGAGGTATTTTGCCCGGAAGGAACGAAAAATACTGGTTTTTCATCAATAACTATTTTCATCACTAGCTGATTGTTTTTATGGTTGATTTTCTTAAAGCCTAATTTGAGAAAACTATTTCACACGGAGACTGTAACTCGATTGGATTTGAAACAGAAAAGTTATTGCGGTTCAAAGATTGTATTTTGGTCGAAAAGTCTCGTGTAAAACGCAATGCGTAAAAAGTACTCATTGCGTGTTGGACAAAATTTGCGGCCTTTGAACTGCAGTAACTTTTTTACTTCAAGTCCAATCAAGTTGCAGTCTTCGGGTGAAATATTTGTCTCAACTTAGGCTTTAAGAAAATTAACCATAAAAAACAATCGGCTAGTGATGAAAAACCAGTATTTTTTGTTCCTCCCGGGCAGAAATCCTTAAAATTTAATTCACGTTTGAGACTCAAGCAACCCCTCCCTATGGTCAGACTTTCCCGAAACTTAGCATGTGACCTTCTAGTAAGCTAATAAATAATTTGGACTTGGAGCGAGTGAGATTATTCTTCCTATACTGTACCTATAAGTGTACTGCGGTTCGTTAAATAATTAAAAACTGCAAAAATTACAGTTATGGTAAAGTAGCCATAACTTCTTCAATTTTCAACCGATTTTGGTAAATAACCACTTGAAATCTTTGTTTTAAATTGGCATTTAAGCGCAAAAGGAAGTCAGATTTTTTAAATGCTACTTTTGAGTCTAAAACTTTCGTTGAAACAAAATTTTCTCTAAAAAAATGCGTTTTTCATAATTTTTTCTCTAATTTAGTCACTAAAATCAACAATATTGTTGATCAAACGCAAAAACAATGTTGAGATGATCGATAGAAAAATTATTCACCTTCAATATGCAAAAGAGGGATTTCAAATTACTGTTGTGCGTTCGAGATATTTTAATCTAAGTACAAGAACTTTTTAATTTTTCCGAATTTTCAAATTTGGAGCATAACTCAAAAACGGTTCTACTGAGATTTTTTTGAATTTCATTTTCGGATTCAGCGCTCGATTTTACATTAAAAATATTGGTCAGTTAATCAAGTTCACGATTTTTTTAAAATTTTGTAAACTAGTGATATTTAGTTGAATGAAAAATAAAGGTTGTATAAGCTTATTGTCATTTCTCAATTCCAACGTCTATACATGTTCTTCTAATAAGGATCAGTTTTATCTGTCAACCATTGCATTTTAACCCTTAATTCTTCCTTAGAAAATCGGAACAAATCTGTACAAACACGTGAAAAGGATCTACCTCCAAAAGTAAACAAAAACCATTTTCAGTACCTCATGATAGACCAACGGTTGCCCTACTTAACGGTAAAACCCTTTTGAGAAAATAATATTCCGTTACACTGAAAACTCAATTTGAGTAAAGGATCTATAAACATTCTAAAACCAGAACTGCCATCACATGGATATACACCCTTTACTCCGGAACCATTTTTCCCTACTATTCCGCAAACAAACTTAAAATAATCAATTAGACTTTTTATTCAACATAAAAACATAGTTACAAATGTATGCGAGCTTATAACTAAAGCTAAAAATAAGAAAATAGCAAAGGTTGTATAAACAGGTAAGACAAAATTTGTCGTGAGCTAGGTGCTATCTACGATAGCGCTTTGTTTTTTTTTTCATGAAAATTGATATTCCTCTATTCTAACATGGGATGCTTCTTAAAAATCGTTTGTCTTTCATAGAAACCAAAAATTTGAAGTGATTTTTAATTAGGGATTTAAAATAGGTTGTATTTTTTTAAAACGCGTTTTTCTTGATACGCCATATATTAAGAAGGATGCTTTTTATGTGTTGGTAAAGATTTGACACTTTATTCAACATAAAAACATAGTTACAAATTAACGCGAGCTTAAAACTAAAACTAGAAATGAGAAAATAGCAAAGGGTGTATAAACAAAAGAGACAAAATATTACGTCAGCTAGGTTCTATCAACGATAACGCGTTCTTTTTCCATTAAAATTGATATTCCTCTTTTCTAACATATAGAGGATGCTTCTAAGCATCGTTTTTCTGTCATTAAATGCAAACATTTCAAGTGATTTTCAATTAGCGATTTAAAATAGGTTGTATTTTCTTCAAACGCGTTTTTCTCGATTCGCCATATATGGAGATACATCCTTTTCACGTGTTGGTACAGAAATATCAAATTCTTTTTTTTGTAAACCCAATGGAAGACGGAACGGGACACTTTTTTAGAAAATTTCCCGCCGTCTCGCTTTTTTCTCAAAATGTCCCGCTTTTTTCTGAGAAAACTTTCATGGTAGACTCAACCCTCTCCAATTTTGCTACTTCAGTGGTTTAAATGGTAATAGTTAGTCCGTGCTTGATGAAAACGATTCTTATAAAATCTCTCCTCGACCATTCTAAACTCCTGTCATTTTTGTTCTAATTTTTTTTATCCATCTGTTATTTTCAAAACTAGAAATTTTCTAACTTTAAGAACATGACATTCATGGCTTTAAAAATTGAATAACACTTTAATGGAGTTTCACTGACATACACTGGAAAAATCTATATTTAGCCTCAAATTAAATTCATTGTTTCAACACAGAAAGACATTAAATCTTTTTTTTTGTGTTTTTCTTTCAAAATTGCCAGCCTTTTTCAAAGTTTATTTAAGACAAGATTAAATAACTCGTTTAAAGCCTAGCATTTAAGGTTGCCAGATTTTTTTTCCAGACATGTTCGTATCGAGTGAATCCGGGCAATTTTTTTTTTCTAAAAATATGGCAACATCCGGGCATTTACAACCCAAATCCGGAATATATTCGCGCAAATTTGGTTAAAACCACCGAATTATTTAATGAAAATTAAAAAGAATACACTTGAAAATATATTTTTCCATCAAAAAAACATCGGCAGGTTTTAAATCGAGCTTTCGAAAAACTATTCATGATTATTTAGTTGATAAAACGCAAAAGCAAAAATCATAATAACTCAATGTTTTTTTATTCACACGGAGAAAAAAGACGACAGTTGTTCCAATTATTTCAGCTTGTTATACCAATAATCGAAATGCAGTTGATTTTTTCGCATTCAACTACTTATATAATAGATCCAACTACAAACTTCTAATTGTCCTTACCCAATTAACTATCAATATAATGCATTCAACTGTATGATTTATTTTATGCATTCAACTATAAATACAATAGATTCAACTACAAACTGCTGATTGACCTTATGCAATCAACTATGAATATAATAGATTCAATTGTAGTGGTATAATAGATTCAATTGTAATGGTATAATTGATACAACTGTAGATATGATAGATTCAACTACAATTGTATGATTGATTATAGGCAATCAACTATAAATATAATAGATTCAACTGTAGTGGTATAATTGATTCAACTGTAAATATGATAGATTCAATTGTAGTGGTATAATTGATTCAATTGTCAATATGATAGATTCAACTACAATTGTATCATTGATTTTAGGCATTCAACTATAACTATAATAGATTCAACTGTAGTGGTATAATTAATTCAACTGTAAATATGATAGATTCAACTGTAGTGGTATAATTGATTCAATTGTAAATATGATAGATTCAAATACAAATGTATGATTGATTCTAGGTCTTGAACCATAAATATAGTAAATAAAATTATAATGTTATGATAGATTGTGTCATCAGGAAATTCGTCATCAGGGAACCGAAATGCGGCTTGTCGACCATCGGGAATTGGTTGTTCACTCACCAACGAAGGCGAATTAAACGCGGCGGGTAATATTGAAAAAATAACAATTTTTAATTATTTTCAGCGCTTTATAATCTGTGTTCCCCTCTTCTAGGTTCATCCCTGCATGGTGGTTATCCAGCTGGAAGAAAAATTTCGAACCGAAGCGAGGTCCCCGTGATTGTGCTCCTGGTACATGGAAAGCGGACCACCCAATGGCAGCGATGGTGTGGCAGCTTTCTGATCCTGCTGCTGAGATCCGAGGACCTTCAGGCTGGAGCAGTAAGCGGCAGTTCACCAGCTGGAAAGAAAATTTCGGATCGAAGCGAGGTCTCCGGTACATGCAAAGCGTACCTCCCGATGGCAGCTATGGCGGAAACTGCCAGTTCTTGTTAGTATTGTAAATTAAATCAATAATAAATAATTTTCTAGCATGGTATAGCAGCTAATCAATATTAAATATGATGACTTTGTATATAAATATGAATTAAATCAAATAAAATTAACTTTTAATTCTATAATACACAATAATTGAATCAACTATAAACATGATTGAATCAACTATTTTTGTTTAATTGAACCAACTATATATATAATAGAATCAATCATACATTTATAGTTGAATCTATCATATTTACGGTTGAATGAAGAAATTCAATCATACATATGTAGTTGAATCTATGATATTTATAGTTGATTGCGCAAAATCAATCATATCAATATAGTTGAATCTATTATATGTATTGTTTAACACATAAAATCAATTCGACAGTCTATTGTATATATAGTTGTTAGTTTAATATTTATAGTTAGCCGAGAATTAATCAGAAATATGATTGAATGTAAGTGGGTTATTGTTAAAAATACTATACTTTTTTCCCCGTGCAATTTTGGAAATAAAGTGAAGTTTTTTCAACGAAATGTTTCATTTTAAGTGACTCAAAACTCTTTCAAGCATACATTGCATGTACAAGCTCAACCTGAAAAGATATCTTTATAAACTGGAAATTTAGAACAAAATAATTGTTGAACGCTTCTAATTTTCTATTATTAACTTCAACTTTACAATCTTAAAAACTTGCTGAAGACATGATAGCTCTAAAATTAAAATAACAAAAAAATGTTTCTATCTTATTACTAGGTGATTTAATCACTTTCATCAAAAGCTCATTTTAAAGTTCTTGTGATGTAGGTTAAATGTCCTTTAGGTCTAAAACGCTTCGTTTTTGCGTAATTTTTTATCCCCTTTTTGTAGTGTTTTCCCCTGTGTCTTTATTTAGTGGAATTTGGTATCCGGATGTTTTTTGGACCAAATATGGTTTCTATAATAGTTCGAGAATCTCAATATTTGTACAAAATACAAAGTACAAAATCAACATAAAATTAGATACAACTCAAAAAGATTTTAGCAAATTTGTAAAACCGGTTCATGAGCTCGATTTGACTCAAAAAGCAGATTTGTTAAGCAGAAAGAACCTTCTTGCTTTAGGAACGGCAGCAGGCCTTGCTCACGAACGGACGTGGGTCTATTTGACGGCGCGTTTTTCCGCTTGTTTTAATTTTTACAGAAATATCGTTTGAGTTTCAATTCAAAGTTTGTAGAATTAATGGTTGTACGGCGAACTTTTAAATTTGGTGCACAATAGAAGAAAATGATAAAAATAGTTATAATAAATCACATAAGAAATGATTTATCCATCCAGTGTTCAAACGGTCATGCAGAGATTGTAAAGTGAAAAGTCGAATTTGCCTGATGGAAAAATATTTTTGTTAGTGAATTAACCGAAAACATGGTTTGAAAATCTATAAGACACCTGAGAAATTATTGTTGAATTTCATTTGGCTTAAAGCTCTTACGGAGTCTAAGGAAACGGTATAATTTTTCACATGAGGTAATAATTCTTTGAAAAGTTTCGGTTGAAAGGGGGGAATTGAATGTGATGTATGAAAAAAAATTATGGATTGAAGCCCGTTGTATGCGTAAACGTGTCTCTTCGGATCGTAGCAGATGAAGCATAACAAGAACTTGGTGAGGAACTTCCAATCTTTCGCTTATGCTTTTTCTTTCTACCTTTTCTTTAACATTGTTTTCAAAGAAATGTAAAAATTTAAAAATTCTTGAAAATAAATGTGAAATTATGCGTTTTGTACATGTATTATCAAGGAAATCATATTTACAAAAGTCAATTCTTTGATTTTTGGTTATTTAATTTTGGGTTTTTAATTTAATTGTTTATATTGATCCGTTAGATCGACGACATGCTGCAAATTCGTGGCTACTGGGTTTGATGACAATTTGCTGTGTATACTCAAGATAAAACTTCTCTCTTGTACTATGAAATCTTTTGAAAGGGTAGTTTTCAAAAGGTTTCGTGGCTGTAGGGGAATGTCGGGTAAGACGGATACAGCGGGTAAATTGAACACTTTCAGTACTTCGGAAATAACAATCTTTGGGAAAAATCTAATGACGGGAATATGTTTTCCTAGGTGTATTAACACTTTCGAGAACCTTTGTTGATTTACAGCAAGCATGGTCTCAGAATAGTAAACAAAACAAGCAAAAACTTTCACGCTGCTCCATTCGATGTAATTTTCTCTTCTCAGAAAATAGCTCAAAACTCGAAAAATTTTCGGAAATTCCAAGCGTTTTTAACGGTGGCACCATCTGGTGAAAAACCATCGAATTTTGATCGACGGGCTTGAGTAACAAACGACTTGAAAAAAAAAGTTAGTAGGTCGGGTAAGACGGACACTTTAAGGTCGGGTAAAGTGAACACATTAAATTTCAGATACTTCCAATTTTTCATCGGTTTGATGCTTCACAAAGAGTTGTGCATTTTTTTTTGTTCATTCTTTTCCAATGCGATAGAGACGAACATAAATCTTATATGAGGAATTTTGCCAAAGCGTTCGCGAGTCAAGAATTAGGAACTATTCGATCTTACACAACTCTCTTTCTTTTCCTCATCTGAAATTGCTTTAAAATGACACGATAGGACTTGAAACAAAAAAGTTATTGCGGTTCAAAGATTGTATTTTGGCCGAAAATTCTCGTATAAAACGCAATGCGTAAAAAGTACTAATTGTGTGTTAGACAAAATTTGCGGCCTTTGAACCGCAATAACTTTCTTCCCCCCTGGTAAGACAAAGTAACATTTTTACAAAAATCTTTTAAAATATTAAAAATGTGACATCCATGCTTCAAAGCAAAGCACTTTTAAAGTAAAACTTTAAAAGATGTGATAAACAATTATAGAAAACATTATTTAAGAAATAGCATGTTCGGGGTGACAAAAATCTTAAATAAATTTCCACAATCGAATATAAAACCTAAATTCCAATTGAAAAAAGAGTGAAAGATCAGGTAAGCACAAGGTACCATAAAAAATTGAAATGTTATTGACCTGAAAATCAAAAAAATCTAAAAAAAAATCTATATTACTAGGATTGGTGCAAAAATGTTTAACGACAATTACGTTTTCAACTAACCTCAACTAAAGCTCAGACTCATTTCAGCGGTAAGCGATAAAGTTTTACGATTTTTGTTGGCAAATCGTTTGTAAAATTCCAAGCTAGTAGTGTCTATCACTGAAAAAAAACTGTCTAGCAATTCATTACCTAAAGCGCCTCATATTGATTTTTAAAGACTATCTCTTGATGAAGTATTTTTCGTAATGTTATGGATTCAAATCTTGATGTCACACCCAAGTAACACCGATTGTTTTGTAAGACTTTTTAAGCTTCTTATGAAACCTAAACTTGGTCTAGAAGCCTGCTATAAAACTTTAATTGTTACTTGGGCAACGTTCAAGTTTCCATTTTGTTTCTATAAATTTCTAAATTAAAAAGATTTTTATGATGAAAAGCAAAAAGCGACGATTTTTTTACATAATATGATCTAATTAATGTTTTGGTGGCATGTTGGTTTGGAATTATACTCCATAAATTTTATAGAACCGGCCATTTTTTTTATTAATTCGAAGACATTAAAAGATTAATATCATAACATCAAAATAACCAACAAATAGGTAGTAAAAACACCTGAGTAATATGGTCTCGTCGTAAGGCTGCGACGAATGATCAATGTAACATTTCTTGCGAAAGATTTTTGGAAACCCCCCCTACCCCCTTAGTAATACCGTATTTTTTTCACCTGGAGGCAAACCAGAGGCAACCTAGGTTCGCTCTAACTGCTGTCATCGTGCTCATTTATTGCTCTAGAGGCATCCTAGGTTCGCTCGAAAAACGGACGGAGTCGCCCTGAGAAGAAAGTCAGTTTTGCGAGAAGTTCACCAATACTCTCAACGTTTTTGTCAAAACATTAAACAGCTGTTTGTGGCTGAAAGCAAAACAGTTGAAATAATGAACGGGAAAATGATTATTGCCGCGATTTTGGAACCTCTCAGCCAAGCAAAATCGTACTATCTGCTGTCCAGTGCAATCCGTACACGAAAAAAGGCAATCCGGATGTAAAGAACCGAGTGAAGAAATCCAGAAGGGAGAACAAAATGACAGCTGCATGTAAACATTGCGCTCGTTCTCACGCACACCTACGTATGGAATAACTCGAAACCCGAAAGCCGTTTTTTTATTCGGACGGTCCCAGAGCCAAATCCAGAATAAAAAAAAAAAATACGTCATAAGAGATCGTAAGCAAAAGTGAAACTTTTTTTATAAATTTTTTTGATCATAAAGTCACAAATATCAACAATATTATTGATTATATGCAAAAATGATGTTCACATGATCGATAGAAAATTTATTCACCTTTAATATGCAAAAAAGATATTTCACATTACTGTTATGCAGTCCAAGATATTTCAATCTAAGTAAAAGTACTTTTATTAATTTTTCATATTTTCATATTTGGAGCATAACTCAAAAGCTGTTCTACTGAGAGTTTTCCGGATTCAGCGCCCGATTTCACATTAAAAATAGAGGTCGGTCAATGAAGTTCACGATTTTTTTTTTAATTTTGTAAACTTGTGAAATTACAGAAACGTATGGTACTGTTGTCCACGTGTCTTTCTCCCCGTGTTCCAGTTGTCTCTGCGTCAAATACTGCACAGTGGGCCCGGCCGAGTAAAGATGGTTAGTAAATGTACTTTTACTACTCACCGGGATGCTGACAAGATCTGGTTGTGTATGTATCATAAGCATAAGCTGAAAGAACCTTCTTGCTTTAGAAACGGGGCCTCCCATACGAAATTATTTGAAAAACAAGAACATGTTAAAACGAAATGCAAGAAATTTGGAACATATTAGGGTGATCTAAACGGTTTTACCGAAACCGGTAAAACCGGTAAAACCGTCCATTTTTCAATACCGGAAATACCGGATTTTGGGACGGTAAAAAACCGGTATTTCCGGTAAATTTTTCATCATTCTTTGGCACTGTAATGAAAATGACACAGCAAAATGTTTTTTTTTATGTATGTAGGTATTAGTACAAAAACTCGTATTTTGTTCAATCAGTTTCAAACTCTAAGCTCAATAAACCTTACTACAATGTTCATGTGAGATTTGATTATTGTTAAAACATGCCGATGTAACTTTTTGAATTAAAGCTAGAGTGGCGTGTACAATGACTGAAAAAAAAATACAGCCACAATAAATTTAAGATTGCTTCACAATAATGACTGTAGTTTTAATTGAAAAACTGGAAAAAGATGCCAAAATGTTTTATCTATATACAGGCCAAGTTTATCAAAATTGTTCTAAGCGGTGCCGGGCTTCCAAAAATTTAAAACCAAAAATGTTAAAAACTGATAAGAAACTTCCTAGTTTGTTCTAGAACATGAAATGTTTCAACAGAGTCAGCGTTAAACAAATGTTAGAATGTTTGTATGAAATTTTTCTATCAATATTTTCAAGGTAATTGATGGTACTTTGATTTTTTTTTTAACGCTGTTGAAGCATATTTTTTTCCAGATAATGCAGTAACAAAACATCCTTTTTTTAGACAACAATAATCTGTTATTTTTGAGTCAACCAAAAACTTTGGGACAGTGTTTCGAGTTTTGTTTAATAATTAATGAGGTCATTTTTTAACGAAAAATCTTTTTGTATGTGAAATTTTATATCATTTTCATGACTATTAAAAACTATTAAAAACTTCTATAATTTCTGAAACCTCAATGCAAAATTATAATATAAAATGACGATGATAAATGTTATAATTATCATGAGGAAGATGATAGATTAACGACAAAGGGATAATTTAAAGGCACAATACCATCTTTTTCAATTGACAGTCTCAATCGGTTTCCCGTCGAGTGCGCTTCGTGTTGTTGTTCGCTCCGAAAGTTTACAGTTCAACGCGGTTTCGACGTGCATTGCGTCATTCATAATTGAAGTTGTCATTCGGAAGAAAACAAATTGCTCCAAATATACATACAATCCGAACAAAAGAAGTCTGTGGTTTCCGAGTTAAATTTACCAAATCAAAAATTCATGAAATGTGAATGGCGGCGAATCGTGGGAAATTGTACGATTAAAGAAAGTATTCAGCCGTGGGGATGAATGTTTACCGAAATTAACTTGAAAGTGACAAACTACCAGAATTACATAGCTTAGTAAGCGGAGAGCAATTTTTGTGAAGGATAAGTAAAATTATTAGGCTGAATTAAATTGTGAGCAAGGAGCAGTTTTGAGGTGTCATTGATAGGAATCTCGAATATATAAGTGTGCGTGTGTTCAACAATAAAATAGTGAGAGCCAACAGGTTGACTACACGCTAACTTTTGGCTACCCCTTAAAGGCGTAAAAATGACCCGTTATTGAGAACCCTCGCGATCTGTCAAATAACGGGTCAATTTATCGGATCAATATTACCCCTTATTTCAAGAAGCTTGATTCCCTTCAAAAGGGGTAGTTTTAGGTGTTGTCAAATCCAAAGCGTTATTTTTAGTCCGTTAAACTGATAATGAAGAGGAAGGTTGTAAGTATTTCATTGAAAATACACATTGTTTCCTTTCAGAAATTATATGTTTCATACTTTTATTTCAGCACTGCACAGTTCCGGAATACGTCGATGATAAGACGATGCATGGTTCAAAACCCAATCGCGGAGGAATAACTTTGATGGTAAACAAAGTGATAGCGATACAAAATTATTTTAATTTTTCAATTAATCTAATTACAATAAACTGAAAGAAATGTGATATTTTGTTGTTATTTATTTCCTAGCAAACATATTTCCCAAAAGCTGCACCTGAAATTGTCATTCAAATAAGGGGTAATTATCCGATACATGCGTTTCAAATAAGGGGTAATTTTCATCCGCTGAAGCGTTATAAAGCTGAGTACCCCTTAAAGGGTACAGCCGCTTTATCCTTAAAAAGGAGTTCTCCCAGTCTTATTGAATAACGGGTCAAAAGTATTCGTTAAGGGGTAGCCAAAAGTTAGCGTGTAGATAAATAATCGAGCAAATATTCTGAGCTGCTCGAAAACCATTTATGTTTCGAGCAGTTGTGTGCTGCATTGAATTGCGTGGCACAGCCTGCTGTGCTTTTTTTAGCTGGTAAAAAAATAAATTGAATCGCAAGTGTACAATGGGATAATTAAAAAAAAAATCAGCGATATAGTGAAATTTAAATAGATTAGAAAGAGATATATGTTTTAAACCGTTTGCATTTCTTGTTCTGCATCAAAAAATGTTATTTGCGAAAAGTTGAAGAAACTTGATCAAATTATGGTTAACTCACCAATTCGTTGGAGCAGAAGGCTATGTAAAAATGCCATACCAGAAAAAAAAGGTGAATAGTGGGTGTTGTGCCTAAGAATTAATTATCAATGACGTAGGAGAGGAACTGAAGTGGAAAAGAAGAAGAAAAGTACAGTTTTGATTGCTAACAGGAGAAAAAGTCGTGCTGATGTTGTATCTGTAAAATCCGGTCATAGTGGGTGATTGAATGAAAGGTCTTCGGAGGGTGAAAGCAGTTGGTTAATCCCTCAATAAATAAAACGTACAAAAAAAAAATGAAAGGTCTATATGCAAATAGTAAAAAAAAAGTACAGAAAAGAGTTTTTTTTTAAGTTTTCCAATTCATAGGCCTGAAGAGGTCAAAGGGTGGGTAATCAAAGGCAGATGAAAATGGTGACTCAGCAGTAAGAAGAAGTTTTAAAGTGAGAGAGCGAATAAGAAAAAAAATCAAATTTAAAGCGAAAGAAGAGTTGTTAGAAATTAAAATGAAAGTGTATGCATTGGGTGCTAATTAGCAAAGGTGTTTAAGCTTAGTGAAGAAATGGGGGAGAAGGGTAGTGAAATGAAGATAGCTGACAAAACATCAGCTCAAGAAGTATAAACCTTAATTTAAGGAGCCAGGTGGATTTTGTTTGGATCTAAGTATAGTTTTACCGACCATTATCGGTCGTAGGTAAGATGAACATTATAAATCGGAATTTTCAATCAGTTGTCAGCTGGCCAGGTATATACACGGATGCCGGAATACCTGTAGTAAATGTATAACATTGAAAATGTTATATATTTTGAACTAGTTGTGTAGCTTATTGATAAATTTCTCCAAAATATACATTCATCAACACGAAATACATTCATTCCGCAACAGTTCACACGAAGCCATGGTGTCGGGTATTGTGCACACTGCATTGGAGATTAGTCTGTCAAATTGTGTTATCTGAAGAATGCATATGAGCACATTACTTTTTGATAAAACTGCGGTAAATCCGTGCACCCATGGTGGATTATCTACATACATACATACAATACCATCTTTTTCAATTGAAAATGTTGAAAAGTCTATTGCGTTATAAATTCCAAGCATTTAATGCCATTACTACTGCAATTAGACGGAACCTTTTCATGAATTCGATACACTTTTAAAAATACCGGTTTTATTGGTTTTATAAATTTCAAATACCGAAATACCGGATTTGAAAAAAACCGGTAAATCCGACCACTCTGAAAATATTCAAATTTCGATTTGTAAATTATTCTGAACTAAAAAATTTTCTACTTTAGTGTAAAGATGTAGTAGAGTAAAGATGGAAGTTTTCTTGAGAATTCAATTTTTTAAACCACATTTCATTGATCGTTTTGGTTCCATTATTTTTTGCAAAATTTTTAAATAGCGTTTACATAAGTGAGTTTGAACTTCTATGTTTGTATAAGAAAAATGAAATTTTTTTTTTAAATCAACATCATTTTTGCTACTTGTGTAGAAACCGAGCCTGAGCGGTTTTAAATCAATTTATAAATTCTTTGAAGGAAATTTTCCTCTGAACAACTTTGTCGATGTGCGTAGCTTCGTATATTGTTAGGCAAAAAAGCTATTAGCTGTTGAATAGGGGTATTAAAAATCAATCAATCAAAAATTTTTAGAATTTGCGTTCTCAAATGATTTTTAAGAGTTATTTTAAAATGAACGTCAGTTTTTGTTTCATCCTTAGATATGATTTTAAAACACTTCTGCAGCAGCTGTAATTCGATGAAAACTTTAAATTTCTAGTTATTTTCTTTCTTTTTCACCTTGTCGAATAATAAATAGATTCTGTTCAGTTTTATCCTTTATTTTTAATGTATGGTAAAGTATGAAATACTTATGGTTAAAGATCATCGCTCTTTCAAACAACTATTTTCAGTATTTGGTACATCTCTAGTCTAATATATAGGAATAGTCATAGAAATTAGGTTTTAAAGAGTTTCTGAAATGTTCAGCTTTTTTCGGTGATGTCCCGCTTTTTTCGTGAAACGTCCTGTTTTTTCTGAAAGTATGTAGTAAGCCTACTTTAAATATGTTTAGAAGGGTAAACTTAAACGTTTTCAGAAAATCGGCTTTTTTTGGAAAACCGACTAACTCCCTGAAAGTCGATTTTCATTCAACAAATTTTTGTCAAGATAATACCACATTTCGATGCTTCATGCGTTTCTTAGTCATTTGGCATCGATATTAATATTTTTATTTTTGGTAGTTTTTGAGTGTGTAAAAACCTAAACTTTGAGCTTTTTGAAGCACCCGCAAATCAAGTTCGATTGAGCTGAAATATTGCACAGGTCAGTTTTTGGGCCAATCTAAAAAATTTTCATACATATACATGATCGACATGAACCATTTGGCTGCCACCCCAAAGTATATACTTGAGTTGAAGTTTTCTTGAAAAGTTATGTAAGTTATCTCGATCTCAGTTCTAATTTAAAAAATTTCAATAGGTCCATTGAATGAGCCCTGAAAAACAATGCACTGCATTTGTTTGTCAGAGCAATGGAAAACTACGGAAAACTACTGTGGATTTTCCACTTTTCATCTGGTGGTGATATTTTTAACCAGATCGTTAAGCTACCTTCCCAAAAGAATGGCTGATGAAAAATCCAAATCTAGAACATCGCCCTCTCACAATAACTATGTAGGTAGGTACTACACGAAAAGTGACAGAGCTCGACAAAGCACAACGTTGGTTTCGGCATTGAAGAGACTACCTGCCTCGATGAAACAAAATGGCTGTAAAGAAAAACCCCAAAAAGCTTCTATTACTTCTAATTACAAAAAAAGCATCATTTAAACGACAAATAGAAACATCAGCTTTCATTCGTCTGGGGATGCTTTTTGGTGCTTCGATTGCTTGCCTGGCGTGAGGGTGAAGATGGGCGGTGGAATTTGTGGGACGATGTTGTTATTAATTTGCCGTGGAATGAGACTAGGTTTTTTTTATGAATGAAAGAATGGAAATGAAAAACCACTCGATCGTTCAGAACTGTATGAGAGTTTAAATTAAAACTTTTGTTTACAATTCGGTAACAGTTTTTGAACGGGATTTTTTCTTAAAAATATAATTTAAAACCAATTAGTTATTTAAAATAAGAAATTCACACTGTAGATCAATAACATTGTAAAATTAGAATATGAAATTTGATATTAAAATAATCTTTTATTTTTAATCCACTGTTAACATAGAAAAATACCAAAATTCAAATTTTGTGTACAGCAATCTGATTGAAGTGAGCAGCACATAAATGTAAGGCAACATACTAAAGACTATATTCTCTCGTCAATTGCCCAACATATGTGAGATTGAAACAAACTGGTTCATTTTTTGTTAGTTTGATGTGATGCAACCTTTACTTTCTTTTGACGCATGACGCAGAGAAACATTTTTCCCGTTACAGGAATCTCGTTGAATGTTGCTCTACAAGGATACAAAACGCGTTTTACTTAGGAACAACATTCTTCCATGAAACCGTTTCTCGTAGAGTGTTTGCCTTCAGATTTTACATTGTAAAATGTCGCTGCGTGTCGTTTTGTGTCGCTGTCGTGCGACACAAAAAGAAATCATCTGTTGCTCTCTGCAACAAAACTTTTATGTCAAGAGAGCATGACCACGGATGAATTTTACTGGAAAGGAGTCATTCATCGAGATTGAACAACCCTCCGCCTAATGATGATACACGTGACATATAGACTCGATGCGGTAGGCAGCAAAACATTCAGGAAAACAGCAAGTGATTGATAAATTTTATCACCAATGTGGTGAATTTTCGACAAGAAGGTTCAATTGAATTGTTTAGCGAGTTTATTAATTCATAATAAATATTCTAAGTTCTGGACAAAATAATAGTAAAGAGAAAAACGAGGAAAGTATCCCTGGAGTAAAATACTATGCGGTAACGTAGGGTCAATATTGATATTGATTTTTTTTCTCTAATTATAAACACTTTCCATTGATATTGATTGATATTGACAATTATGACAATTTTGAAAATTTTCTCAATATTTTCAAAATTGTCATAATTATTCATTTCTTTTTCGTTTTTGTATTTTTATCAGTTAAGTTAAGTTTTCAATTTTGTAATTTTTGCCAATTTAGTAATTATGACCCATTCCAAGCGCCCCTAAATTGGAGAACCGTAAGTTTGTATGGAATTACGTGGATGTTGTTCTGGATGAACAAAAATTACACAGTTTTTCACCAATAATTTTGGTCTTAATCAACCAATTTTTCTTTTATTTTAAGTGTTTTAAAGCTGTTATTATGGAAATATTTGATATGAAGAACACATTTCGATTAGAGTTATCATAAAACAGTTATTAAGCTTTAAAGGCTTCGATTATAACGATCATTCATGTATTTTTGGTAATTGACCTATCAGAAACTTATTATTCAAACTCAATATCTTTTTTTACCATAACCTTTATCGAAATGGGACCTCGGGATAAACTATTTATCATAATGAAAGCTTTTTAAATTACTATAATGAAAACAAATCATCCGATAGGGACTTCAAAAATTGGTACAGAACTGGCTTTTCATGTTCCTTCCAAACAAAATTTCTCAAAATTGCATACAAATTTTAGGCTCATTGCACCATCTATTTCCGTGGTCCGATCCTCCAAATTTAGCATTGGACTTTGTGCTAGGCCTAGGATCTATTTTAGCTTGCAACTTATAAGATTGTCATTAGTTAGCTAATTTAGGCACTCTAGTGTCCATTAACTAATTTTAATAGATCGAAAACTTTTGAAATTATCGTTTTTCCTTTCCTTTGCCATTAAATATTAAAAAGATTCAGAAACACATTTCAATACATTTTTTCCTGGTATTAGTTTTTTTCTAAATAATATTAACATGATCGCACAAATAAATCTAGAATAAAATTGATGTGCGCAGTGTTGCAAACCTTATCTGCATATATGGGCCTTTTAGATTCAATGTCCTTAATTTTTTGGGTATAAATGGATCGATTTCATAATTAAATCACATTATTTGTTGAGTTTTCGAGTATTAAGTATTAATTTTAAGAATATATTTTGATTTATTTCATATAGCTGACCATGAAATTTCGTGACGTCAAAACGCTTTGCAAAACACTGCAAACGTTGTGACGTCACGCTGAAATGGGTCTTATATACAATTTTGTTGATTTTATACTTTTATTTAAATTTTATCACATTTGTAAGTTGCATAATATTTTGTAAAAATTTGACAGGTTTGAGAAAATTTAAAACAAAACAACAAAACTGACAAAAATTTGAAAAGTTTACATAATTGACAAATAAGAAGAAAAAAACAAAATAAACATAGATGATAAAATTAATACAATTGACAAAATTAACATCAATGACAAAAGTGAGAAAATTGACAAAATTTACTACATTGACAGAATTGACAAAAATTTAAAAATTGATAAAATTGACAGGATTTTTTTTTAAATGGACTAAATTGAAAAAAGCAAAAATTGTTTAAAATAACCAAATTGTCAAAATTTGAAAAAAAAAAATTACAAAAGTGACAAAGTTTACCACATTGAAAAAATTAACTGATTTGACAAAACCAACAAAACTAACCAAAATGACAAAAATAATAAAAATAACAAAATAAACAAAAACGACAAGAGTGAATTTTGTCGTATTGTCATTTTTGTCAAAAATGACAAAAGTGAATTTGTATTTTTTGAAGTTTTTGTAATTTTTGTAATTTTGTAATTTTGTAATTTTGTAATTTTGTAATTTTGTAATTTTGTAATTTTGTAATTTTTGTAATTTTTGTAATTTATGTATTTTTTGTATTTTTTTGTAATTTTTGTAATTTTTGTAATTTTTGTCATTTTTGTCATTTTTGTCATTTTTGTCATTTTTGTCATTTTTGTCATTTTTGTCATTTTTGTCATTTTTGTCATTTTTGTCATTTTTGTCATTTTTGTCATTTTTGTCATTTTTGTCATTTTTGTCATTTTTGTCATTTTTGTCATTTTTGTCATTTTTGTCATTTTTGTCATTTTTGTCATTTTTGTCATTTTTGTCATTTTTGTCATTTTTGTCATTTTTGTCATTTTTGTCATTTTTGTCATTTTTGTCATTTTTGTCATTTTTGTCATTTTTGTCATTTTTGTCATTTTTGTCATTTTTGTCATTTTTGTCATTTTTGTCATTTTTGTCATTTTTGTCATTTTTGTCATTTTTGTCATTTTTGTCATTTTTGTCATTTTTGTCATTTTTGTCATTTTTGTCATTTTTGTCATTTTTGTCATTTTTGTCATTTTTGTCATTTTTGTCATTTTTGTCATTTTTGTCATTTTTGTCATTTTTGTAATTTTTGTAATTTTGGTTATTTTTGTTATTTTTGTAATTTTTGTCATTTTTGTAATTTTTGTAATTTTTGTAATTTTTGTAATTTTTGTCATTTTTGTAATTTTTGTAATTTTTGTAATTTTTGTAATTTTTGTAATTTTTGTAATTTTTGTCATTTTTGTCATTTTTGTATTTTTTGTCATTTTTGTAATTTTTGTTTGTTTTTGTAACTTTTGTAATTCTTGTAGCTTTTATAATTTTTGTGATTTTATATTTTTGTCATTTTTGTAATTTTTGTCTTTTGTGTCATTTTTGTCATTTTTGTCATTTTTGTCATTTTTGTCATTTTTGTCATTTTTGTCATTTTTGTCATTTTTGTAATTTTCGTCATTTTTGTCATTTTTGTCATTTTTGTCATTTTTGTCATTTTTGTAATTTTTGTCATTTTTGTAATTTTTGTAATTTTTGTAATTTTTGTAATTTTTGTAATTTTTGTAATTTTTGTCATTTTTGTCATTTTTGTATTTTTTGTCATTTTTGTAATTTTTGTTTGTTTTTGTAATTTTTGTAATTCTTGTAGCTTTTATAATTTTTGTGATTTTATATTTTTGTCATTTTTGTAATTTTTGTCTTTTGTGTCATTTTTGTCATTTTTGTCATTTTTGTCATTTTTGTCATTTTTGTCATTTTTGTCATTTTTGTAATTTTCGTCATTTTTGTCATTTTTGTCATTTTTGTCATTTTTGTCATTTTCGTCATTTTTGTCATTTTTGTCATTTTTGTCATTTTTGTCATTTTTGTCATTTTTGTCATTTTTGTCATTTTTGTCATTTTTGTCATTTTTGTCATTTTTGTCATTTTTGTCATTTTTGTCATTTTTGTCATTTTTGTCATTTTTGTCATTTTTGTCATTTTTGTCATTTTTGTCATTTTTGTCATTTTTGTCATTTTTGTCATTTTTGTCATTTTTGTCATTTTTGTCATTTTTGTCATTTTTGTCATTTTTGTCATTTTTGTCATTTTTGTCATTTTTGTCATTTTTGTCATTTTTGTCATTTTTGTCATTTTTGTCATTTTTGTCATTTTTGTCATTTTTGTCATTTTTGTCATTTTTGTCATTTTTGTCATTTTTGTCATTTTTGTCATTTTTGTCATTTTTGTCATTTTTGTCATTTTTGTCATTTTTGTCATTTTTGTCATTTTTGTCATTTTTGTCATTTTTGTCATGTTTGTCATTTTTGTCATTTTTGTCATTTTTGTCATTTTTGTCAAATCTTCTTAATTTCAAATTTTTTGGATTTTTTTTTAAATATTTTTTTTGTTTTCGTCAAATTGTCCCATTTTGTCAATATGTTATATTTGTTTTTTTTTTATGTCAATTCCTTCAAATTTGTCATTGCGTCGTTAATTTTGTAAAATCTGTCAATTTTTATAAAATATCATTGAATTTTCTAGACTGAGATGAGAATTAATTGAACATTTTAAAACAATGTTCGATTCAAGACGCCAGAAGAATCTTTGACGTTCAGTTATTAGGAAAAATGTAAACAAAAATGAAAATTTCCGATGCATTTAAACTCTATTTTACTATCAGATTGTTTTTTTTTTTCAATTCTCAGTTTGCTTCTGATTTCATCCGAATAAAAAAGCGATTTCCGATTTCGAGTTATTCCATACGTTGGTGTGCGTGAGAACGAGCGCAAAGTTTACATGCAGCTGTAATTTTTTCCTTTCTGGATTTTCTATACTCGGTTCTTTACATCCGGATTGTCTTTTCTCATATCCGGATTGCACTGGACAGCAAAGCAAAGTTTGGCTGAGAGGTTCAAATTCGCGGCAATAATATTTTTTCTGCTCATTATTTCAACTGTTTTGGTTTCAGCCAAAAATAGCTGTTTATTGTTTTGACAACAACGTTGAGAGTATTGGTGAACTTCTTCCAAAACTGACTTTATTCTCAGGGCGACTCCGTCCGTTTTTCGAGCGCAACTTGTTTGCCTCTAGAGCAATAAATGAGCACGATGACAGCAGTTAGAGCGAAACTAGTTTGCAACTGGTTTGCCACTAGGTGAAAAAAAACGGTATATGGCTTTTTCCTTCAGAGATCTCAAACTTTTTTTTGAAAAAATATTGATAATAATTGCTAAGCGGTACATTGAGTTTCAAAAATTGGAGTTTATCTTGCCATTGAAAACATGCCTGTTTTCTGTTAATTATTTAGTTTTGAATGATTTATTCAAGTATCCATTTTTGAAAATGCTCTTCTGAAATGTCTGCTATCATTTGAACTGTTTGCCAATTTTTCGTAAGTTTTTGTAAATAAATTTATGTTTTTCCGTCGGCGTGTCTTGCATGCACCTCTTAATAGCTAAATTTTATTCTGCGATTATTAAAAATAACATAAGAAGCTGATTTCCTTTCGATTATAATGTAATTAACTCTACTATGGAGGACTTGGTGGATTGAAGAGGAAAATAATCCATTTATGCGTTGGGATGACAATCCTAGTTATTTGAAAGCTCATTAGTGCCGGTTCGGCATAGAATCTTATATCGATAATTTCACCTCCAAGGAAATTGATTTTTAGAGTAGAGTCTGATTTGTGGGTGTAGTTTCCAACTATTTTGAGTTTTGAAAATACGTTTTGACTTGTTTTTCTTTTGAATTTTGACCAATTTTTTTTCTCATACGGTTACTTACATTTGTCCCACTAAAATTTTGCGATAAATAATAAATCATGGGTTAAACAAGAATGTTAATTTTTTTTTTCAGGAAAAAACATTCATGAAGAGGACTTAATAAGTCCATGTAGATTGTTTTATAAAACATTCGTTTTATTAGGTAAAAAATCTAAATTATGGTGAAAAATATTCATGGTTACCAACTTTTGACACTAACTGTGGCATTTAATGAAAAAAAAAACTTATCACAACATTTTATCGCGTCCTTGCAAGATCTAGAAAAACCCAAGTAACCATAAGCATTAAGCCATAACCCTTAATCAGCATCAATCAAGATTTCTAATGCAAGTTAGCATTATATCAACATTCATACTGCTTTTTAGTTTTATATAAGCATTATTAATGCATAGAAGCAATAAAAAAAATTTAGCAGTAATGATAGCACGATATGCACATATAGAGCTAAGTTAACAAGCATTAAGGCTGTAGCACTAAAACTTTCTGTTAATGCTTATATAAAGCTTTTATAAAGCTTTAAATCTTATGTGTGACCCGAACAGTACTTGAAGTACGGGTTTTTTCACCTATCAGCATCAAGAGTGGTCGAAATGGTAAAGGCGCAAGGAAAGATGAAGGCTGTTGCAGGATCCTCAGTTCGAGACTCATCAAAGGTAATTCATAATTTAATTATAATCACTTCTCATTTCATAGAATCCTTTATCAAGCAGGCACAATCCCTTCATTCAGCAGGTTGATTTGATTTGATTTTAATTAATCAAAGAATAATATCCCATTTTGAATTAGCGTTTTACATCAATCTTGATCAATCAAATAAATAATTAAAAGCAAACCAATTAAAAAAAATTATACGGCTGGCGAAAAATGACTTTTAGATGGTGCTCTAATTCAGCATTTGTAATGCTTATTAACCCTTCGTTTCATAAAGTAACAAATTTGCAACAATTAATTAAAGCTGTTGTAACTTTTACAGAAAAACAAATAGTCAACTTTTTTCTTCATGGCAATAATCTTCGAACTTCAAGATAACGTTGAATTAAAAAAATGACTTTCTGAGTAAACATATACGAACTAGACCAACTTGAATCTGAAAAATATGAAATATTTAAAAAGGCTTATTTTTCAGAGTTTTTTGACCTAGTCCAATTCACACTGCGAAAAACAATTTTGTCTGAAAAAAATATTTTCGCATTTTCAGTAATGCAATTAACACAATTGAATACAATTTGAAATTTTTTTTGGATTTTTTGTCTGATATAATGGCCTTTTATTAATTGTTGCAAATTTGCAACATCATGCAACGGTAGCACCTTTAGTTAGTTCTATGGGCTACAAAGTGTGCTTTCTAATGTTTCATCGTTTTAAAAGTGTTTATGTTTCCTGATGTAAGTACCATTATTTTAATGTTATATTATCATGTTGTCGAGATATTTTTGAAATAATGCAGATAAATAAGCCTCTAACTGAACAAAATGGCTGACAACTGTAAAAATATTGGAGAAAACCAACAACAAATTATTTAGGCTAGATCATCAACCATTCGTTTCATAAAGTAAAAAAAATGATAGCAATCAGGAATCCCAGTTAGAAATTCTGCATAAAAGTTGAAAAATATATTTTTTTTATTTGTGTAATGAATTTTATTTCTATAGAAATCGCATTTCTAGATCCATGCCTGAAATATTGCACCTCGCGTAACTTTTGATCTTATCGATAGAATTTTTCAAACACTTCAGACATGCTAGCTTTATATTTCAACAATCACTGTGCAAAATTTCAATAAAAAATGTAGCGTAATTTCAGAGATATTGCAGTTTGAACGAGAAAAGTCAAAAAAGTCCGATTTTCGTAGAACTACTGTTTCTCAGGCCACACAAACTCCAGAAAGCTCAAATTTCGTGATATGACAGTGTGATAGTTGATCTATCTAACGCAAAAAAAAAAATGATTAAAAAATATCATCAGAGTAAAAAGTTATGGAAGTTCAAAGTCGAAGTGACAGTGCGCGTGCTTCCAATTTCTATACAATTATGAACGGTACTGTAAGATGTGCTTTATTGAAATTCTCATACATGAGAATTTTCAATCAGTTGCCCAGGCCAGGTAAATATGTAAGGATGCCGGAGTTCATGTAGTAAACTAGGCCACCTGATTGACTCGTTCTTTCAAAATATACTTTCATCAACACACGCAATACATTTAATCCATAACAGTTCATACGAAACCATGGTGTAAGCTGCTTTAGAGATTTGTCGAACTAATTAATCTAAATAATGTATGTAAGCACATACTTAGGCAGAAACTGCGGTGAATCCGTGCACCCATTGTGGATAACTAACATACATAGGAACTACCCCCTGCTAAACTTTCAGCTCCAATAGTGTTCAGGCATTAAATTTTGGTAGTTCTTGAACTAAAACTATGATTAGTGCAAGATAAATTAGGAGTTAACATTTATTTCTAACTGTGGCACTTTGCAACAATTATTATTTTGGCTAAATACTCGAAATATGTGAAAATAATATTTTTTCGTTATTTTTCCCTTCATTTAATCATCATTGCGCACTGTTGAGATTTTTTTCAAGAAAAAATAAAAAATCATGAAATGAAGGGTTAAAGGCTATGGATAGCATTCATTCACCCCGCTATTTCGCCCTTTTAGCATGAATTCTGCATATAGTGCAAAACAAGCATTAATTCAGAGTTATATATGGGAATATAGTGTTGCTTAAGGGCTATGTTTTAGTGATTATGGTTATTTGGGAACTCCAATTGATACTAGGGAACAGATGTTGTGAATTGAGTTCCACACAACAATTTCCTGTTGTTCCCTATCATATGATCATATTGTACCGCATAATTGGTTTCCAACACCATTTGCACAGCCGAAGAAATCCATTTTCGATAACAAAAACGCTAACCTTGGCTTCACGACGAGACCTGATGTGACAAGTTCCAACGCCATGGACATATATCACCTGCTCGAATCGTGTTGGATCAGAAGAAATTGAATTAATTAACCACAACTCGCGTTCGCTGCTTATCGGTTTGTATTGATCATTTGGCTTCGTTGCTGTTATCCAAATGGAGAAAAAAAGACAAATAAAATACATAAACGCCAATCGTTTTCGATTTTTTTCTCCTCCCGTTGTTCATCGAAGAACGAAACCGTGCATCGAAATTCCACGAATTTCGACCTGCACAAAAATGCACACATTCCTGCCGTTCGCTTATTGGCTGATGATGGCATTAACGAGCGTCGCGGGTGATGTCAACATCTCTTGAAGAAGGTAAATTTAGGCTCCAAACCACCATGGCAGAACGACTCGTGGAGGATGTGGCAGCAAAAAAACATGTGCTTGTTGATTTTCGAGCATGGCCACATTCGTTGATCATGGAGGTGACTTTTGACATGATAACTCTGGAAAACAAGGCTTCAACGCTATATGCATGAGGAAAGAAGGGATTGTCGAAAGAACCTTCAACATCTCCGGGGCTCGACTCAGCGACAACGACAACCAGCTAACATACATATGTGAGAACTCCCGCCGTGAGAAAAAGTATGTATTTAAGAAATTGAGGCACTTTGGTCGGATTGATCGTGTCTCTCGTTAGCATAATGTGACTTACGGAACGCCTGGCTGGGCTGGCGCCTTTTCCAAGTCCGATTTGGAAGAAAAAAAGTCATGAAACAAAAAACATGATTTAGCGATGAAAACCGTGCGCCAATTTGAGGCTCTTTGATTCGGGCCGCGCTCTCCGGGTTGGATCCCAATATGACACGTAGAACCATTTTCGGAAACAATGGACCACTCTAGAATGACTCGGTTCTTTTGAACAATAACCATATTTTGTGGATGATAAATGTGTTGATGAGATCAACGAAGTCATTGTTGCTAGGAATGCAATAATTCAACATTTGAAATGACCAAATAATGTCAGTTGAATAACAATAATTCAAACTGATTTTATTTAAACTATTTTAATAATTTCGAAATTATGTAAGTTTGACCAAATTTAAAACCTAGTTCACGCAAGTTTAGCTTCAGAAGCTCAAAACTTCCAAAGCTCTTGATCAGGGATTGAAATGCTCTTGCTCAAGCGGCTGAGCATCAACGCTCTTGAAGCTCGAGAGCGAAGAAAGCTGGAGCCAATTCTAGCCCACCAATAAATGCTCAAATTAAGCTCATACCTCTTCTGGCTCTAGGAGACAAGGTTTTGCATTTTGCTTTGAGTTTGTTAGCTCAAGGAGCCGAAATTTCTTGAGCTTGCTGGCTCAGCAAAATTGTAACACTTGAGCCAAATGATGTGTATTGACTTTGCTATTGTGGTGCTGTGTGAGCCAACGGCTTTTTTATGCACCAGGAACTGTGGAAGGGCTTGTTGGCATTAATAAAATGAATGTTAAAGATTTCTTGTAACTGGTAAAAGTTACCAGCACTAGTAACTATGAAATAGTAAAATTTACAATTTTTCGGGAAAAACGCCAAATGAAAGGGCTTGTTGCGAGGATTATTAAAATCAATGTTAGAGAGTTCTAGTTACTAGTAAAAGTTACCAGACTAGTAACAATGAAATAGTAAAATTTACAATTTTTCGGGAAAAACGCCAAATGAAAGGGCTTGTTGCGAGGATTATTAAAATCAATGTTAGAGAGTTCTAGTAACTAGTAAAAGTTACCAGCACTAGTAACTATGAAATAGTAAAAATTACATTTTTTCGGGAAAAACGCCAAAAGAAAGGGCTTGTTGCGAGGATTATTAAAATCAATGTTAGAGGGTTCTAGTTACTAGTAAAAGTTACCAGACTAGTAACTATAAAATAGTAAAATTTACAATTTTTCGGGAAAAACGCCAAATGAAAGGGCTTGTTGCGAGGATTATTAAAAACAATGTTAGAGAGTTCTAGTTACTAGTAAAAGTTACCAGACTTGTAACTATGAAATAGTAAAATTTACAATTTTTCGAGAAAAACGCCAAAAGAAAGGGCTTGTTGCGAGGATTATTAAAATCAATGTTAGAGAGTTCTAGTTACTAGTAAAAGTTACCAGCACTAGTAACTATGAAATAGTAAAATTTACAATTTTTCGAGAAAAACGCCAAATGAAAGGGCTTGTTGCGAGGATTATTAAATACAATGTTAGAGAGTTCTAGTTACTAGTAAAAGTTACCGGCACTAGTAACTATGAAATAGTAAAATTACATTTTTTCGGGAAAAACGCCAATAGAAAGGGCTTGTTGCGAGGATTATTAAAATCGATGTTAGAGAGTTCTAGTTACTAGTAAAAGTTACCAGCACTAGTACCTATGAAATAGTAAAATTTTCAAATTTTCGGGAAAAACGCCAAATGAAAGGGCTTTTTGTGAGGATTATTAAAATCAATGTTATAGAGTTTTAGTCACTAGAAAAAGTTACCAGCACTAGTAACTATGAAATACAGAACCCGTTCTATTTTGGCAACATGCCCGTATATTTTATGTTGCCAAAATCGAATGTTGCCAAAATCGAACGGTTTTTTTCTCAACTTTTTTTTCAGTTATTTTTTACAAAATAACTGTTATTATTATCAAATACGTTAGTTTTGGTCAATTTTCGACCATTTGTAGTCATTTTTAAATTTTTTTCATCATGTTTTTGAAGCATTTTCCACTTTTCTTGTTTTGTTTATAATGTTTGCTTTCATTTGTCATATTTGCTGTTATTGTCGTTCTTCATCATTTTTATACTTGTTTTTTGTCATTTTCAGTCTTTTGCTTGAATTTGTTTTTTAACTTTTGGAATTTTTCATCTTGTTCCGGCATGGTAATCGAACAGCGAGTAAGCAGCGAGCGAGGCATCGAGATTCGACACGGCGCAGTACGCGAAGACGCGCGTGGCGCGTGAATTATTTCACCCCTTTCTTTATATTGTTCTGCAAGCAGCGAATTGTTCGGAGGAAGAAAGGACGCTTTCTTCACCAGCAGAAAAGAAAGCTTGGCTTGGGTTTTCGAATCGCCATTCACTTCACTTCGATTTGTTCCTAGTTACTAGTAAAAGTTACCAGCACTAGTAACTATGAAATAGTAAAATTTACAATTTTTCGGGAAAAACGCCAAATGAAAGGGCTTTTACTATTTCATAGTCACTAGTGCTGGTAACTTTTACTAGTAACTAGAACTCTCTAACATTGATTTTAATAATCCTCGCAACAAGCCCTTTCTTTTGGCGTTTTTCCCGAAAAAATGTAATTTTTACTATTTCATAGTTACTAGTGCTGGTAACTTTTACTAGTTACTAAAACTCTCAAACATTGATTTTAATAATCCTTACAAAAAGCCCTTTCATTTGACGTTTTTCCCGAAAAATTGTAAATTTTACTATTTCATAGTTACTAGTGCTGGTAACTTTCACTAGTAACTAGAACTCTCTAACATTGATTTTAATAATCCTCGCAACAAGCCCTTTCTTTTGGCGTTTTTCCCGAGAAAATGTAATTTTTACTAAATCATAGTTACTAGTCTGGTAACTTTTACTAGTAACTAGAACTCTCTAACATTGATTTTAATAATCCTCGCAACAAGCCCTTTCATTTGGCGTTTTTCCCGAAAAATTGTAAATTTTACTATTTCATAGTTACTAGTCTGGTAACTTTCACTAGTAACTAGAACTCTCTAACATTGATTTTAATAATCCTCGCAACAAGCCCTTTCTTTTGGCGGTTTTCCCGAAAAAATGTAATTTTTACTATTTCATAGTTACTAGTCTGGTAACTTTCACTAGTAACTAGAACTCTCTAACATTGATTTTAATAATCCTCGCAACAAGCCCTTTCATTTGGCGTTTTTCCCGAAAAATTGTAAATTTTACTATTTCATAGTTACTAGTCTGGTAACTTTTACTAGTAATTGGACTCTCTAACATTGATTTTAATAATCCTCGCAAAAAGCCCTTTCAGTTGGCGTTTTTCCCGAAAAATTGTAAATTTTACTATTTCATAGTTACTAGTCTGGTAACTTTTACTAGTTACTAGAACTCTCTAACATTGTTTTTAATAATCCTCACAAAAAGCCCTTTCAGTTGGCGTTTTTTCCCGAAAAATTGTAAATTTTACTATTTCATAGTTACTAGTGCTGGTAACTTTCACTAGTTACTAAAACCGTCCAACATTTATTTTAAAAATCCATGCGACAAGCCCTTTTTTTAGTTACTTCACTGTGCACAAAAAAGCAGGCGTTGGCTCGAACAGCAGCAGTGAAAACAAGCTCAACGAATTTGAATCGGTTGAGCCAACAAGCTCAAGCTCCTCTGGAGGCATGAGCTAACGGGCTCACGAGGCAAAAAAAGAGCTAAGGTTTCTTCCAAATAAGAGCTTAGCAATGCGAAGCTCCGGAGACAAAAACGATAGGAGCTTCGTCGATTGCTTTGTAAGCGGAGCTATGGAAATAAAGAGCTATGAAGCTCGCTCAAATGAGCTTAATTTTCAATCCCTGCTCTTGATATAATTTGTTACAGACCTAGCAAAGCAACAATTTTAAATCCCATATGTAAGAAATCAAATGATGGCTATAAAAAAACAATCAAAGAACATGTTCGTTTTAAAACTTATTTCAATGATAATCTTATATAAGTGCCCTTTGAAACAGTTACAAGACCTTTGTATATAAAATTAATTACAAAACACTAAAACACATTTGTTAGCGATTCTTTCTAAGCACTTCTAGAGTGCTACAAATCTATAAGTGTTAGTGAATCTCGTATTTAACTAAGCATGTTTTGATCAGAGTTAAGCTTTAGTTGTTGTTATGACTTACTGGCAACACGGTTTAATAAAGTTATGAATTTGAATCAAACAAGTTGTGTCTCATTTCGTCACTACATTTTGGCGACGATTTCGCGTGTTTTTCTGTACGATTCGGGCCGGAAATAATCGGGAAGTATCCGATCCCCCGGAGGGATCCGATGTGTATCAAGAAACAGTTCGAATATTGGATGCGCATTTCCAAACTATCGTGTGTGTTCCTCATGAAAGAGCCGTTTTTCGCCGGCTGAAACAAAACGATGGTGAAAACATTGTTAAATTTGCACAACGTTTACGGCACCAGGGAAACTTATGTGATTACGGTGGTGCGTTAGATATGAGAATAACAGAGCAGATTTTCGATGGAAGTACTTCGAACGACCTCAGAGAAGCGATTTTAAAAAAACGCTTGATGGATTTGAAAGACATAGTCGAGGAAGGACGTATTCTGGAAACCATCAACCAAAATCAAAAAGAAGCCATGCCTGTGGTTGCGATAGAAGAAAGTAGTAGTAGTGCGAGTGTAAACAAAATCGCGAGTGACCAAAATCGCTGTGGCTCATTTGAACATTACGCAAATGATAAAAAGTGCCCCGCGAGGAAAAATCCTTGCTTGAGATGTGGGATTGCTGGACACTATCGTGAGTTCTGTAAAACAAAACGAGCCATGGGGAAAACAAAGAACAAAGTGCGCCAAGTGGACGAAACAAGTGATGGACAAAAAAGTGAAAAGGAAAATGAAAGTGATAGCGACGATGAAGTGGAGCACATTTTTTCAACAATGACTAAAAGTGATAAAAGTGAAATGTCCCAAAAGCAGGATAAATACAACACCAAAGTGGAATGCCTCGTTGGAGGAATTAAACTTCATTGGATGATTGATTCTGGGGCGTCGGTCAACGTCATCGATGAAACGACGTGGGAAATGCTGAAATCCAAAGGGTGCAAAGTTAGTTTCGAATCAAATGAATCCCGGAAACGACTGTTTGCGTATGGCAACCACAAACTACAGGTTAAAGGAGTGTTCAAGGCTGACATTAATCATGGTTCCAGAACGGTACATCGAGAAATCTTCGTCATCAGAGGACAGGGCGCAAACCTCCTTGGAAGGAATACTTCGATCGATTTGGGTGTTCTACAGTTACATCCAGACTCGTTAATGCAAATAAATGGCGGAAAAGTTCAAAAGCTCGGAAAAGCAAGGAATTTGAGCAAAACTCTCAACATAGATAAGAAAGTGAGGCCCATCCAACAACCTTGTCGCAGATTGCCGATTCCTTTGCAAGGTGCTGTTGAAGCCGAGTTACGTAGCTTCCTTGAACTAGTGAACTACGTCGGAAAATTTATCCCGAATCTGTCCACAGTCAGCACTCCTCTACGCGAAATGATTCGGAATGGTAGTAGCACAGACAAACAGACGGGACACTCGGTTTTCATTCTTCGCAAAGCTTTAAAAGAGCTAGGCAATGTCGCCACCAGATGGCAATGCATGAAATATAAAAGAAATCAAGGTAGCCACTGTTATGACCAATCATCTCCATGGTGTTAACTTCGATCAAAATATTATAATAAACAAACACCCATAGACTGCAGTAGCGTTCGTTTAAAGGGGAAGTTTCGATTAACGCATTCGATTCCGGTTTCGGTTAGGACTTCCTGTTCATTGGCGCTGTCATCAAGTGTACAAAGTGGAGGACAAAATCGAACTATCTTTTTACAATATTTGCGTTCGAGAAACGGAATTTTTTGATACAGCGACTACCCCTTCTTGGATATAAGGCTGCAGCACGCTGCAGTTTCTGTACTTTCTGCTTAATCACAAGCAGAGAGATGGTTATAAAAATTTTCACATCGGATTAAAGCGTAAGGTGTTTACGGTGCTCAAAATTCCAGAGCTCATCTCGGTGCCATCAATTGCCATTAATGTTTAAGATAAACTTCCCATTTTAAGGTTATTCAAAACATTCGAACTGTATGATGCTCCTGGGGCGCAGACGAAAATTCACGTGTAAGGTTTGAAAACCAACGTTCCAGAAGACTTAATCAATCAAAACAAGAAGAGGAAAAGCGGAAGAAGAAACTAGTTTATTCGTAGGATGATTTCCAGGACTTAAATATAGCAGCAATGATTGGAAAATAATCTGTAGATCATTCGGTGGAATGAATATGACTTGTTTTGGTCCTATTAATTGTAAGTTCTAAGTCTCGCTAATTAAATTTAGTTTTTGTAGACATCCCCTCGGGGTCCTGAAAATCCTGATTTTTTTATTTTTTATCTGTTATGCAGAACAATATGCGAAAGGTCGTTTAACAGAATCACAGTTTATTTCAGACATTCATTTCACTTCGTTTTAAATTCCCTTCCTGTTTTTTTTTGTGTCGAAATATTGTACTAAATATTTGTTAAGTCATTCGTTCCTCTACGTAGAAAAGCTTGCTTGAACTTAAGAGAAGAATGTAGGGAAGCTTGCTAACTTTATGAACATTATAATCTAAATTCCATTGTTATGGAATCAGAGAAATAGCTTGTACAATGTCGGAAATTTGTCTGATCACACAAATAAGCATACGGGCCACAAAAAGTTTATATTTTTATACATTTTTTTTTTCGATCATAACTACAATAAATCTAAATAAAAGACGTGATTCGGGAGACCGAATAACACTGTTCACATTCCAAACACTCGATGGGCGTCTCCGGCAACAATTCAAATAAATTCCTTCATTAATGTTTTTGGGTATTCCGTCGTTTCTCTCAGGCTCAGAAAGTACAGAAACTGCAGCGTGCTGCAGCCTTATCTCCAAGTAGCGGTAGTCGCTGTATCTACAAATTCCATTTCTTGAACGCAAATATTATAAAAAAGGTCGATTTTGTCTTCCACTTTGTACACTTGATGACAGCGCCAATGAACAGGAAGTCCTAACCGGAACCGGAATCGAATGCGTTAATCGAAACTTCCTCTTTAAACGAACGTTACCGCAGTCTACGGGTGTTTGTTTATTATAATATTTTGTTCGAAGTTAACACCATGGAGATGATTAGCCATAAAAGTGGCTACCTTGATTTCTTTTATATTTCATGCATTGCCATCTGGTGGTGACATTGCCTAGCTCTTTCAAAGCTTTGCGAAGAATCGATGAAAATTTGTCCAGAGTGTCATGTCTGTTTATCTGTGGTAGTAGGTTTCACTGGACCAGCGACGCTGAACAAGCATTCCGTACGATAAAAGAAGCACTAAGCAACCCACGGCACCTTGGATACTATCACCGGGAAGATGACACAATGTTAATTGTCGACGCTAGTGATACTGGGCTTGGAGCCGTCCTCTCGCGAAGAGAAGCTACAAGAGTTATTAGCTACGCCAGCAAAAGTCTTTCCAAGACTGAATGCAAGTATTCCACATTGGACAAAGAAGCTTTGGCAATATTCTGGGGAGTCAAACGGTTTGAGATGTATTTACGTGGCAAATCATTCAAAATAATGACGGACCACAAGCCATTGGTTAAAATATTTGCGAACGACTCTATTCCAAACGCGCGGCAGCAACGATGGGTCTTGTACTTACAGAGCTATCGTTACAAGCTAATTCACGTTCCTGGGAAAACCAATATAGCTGACCCGTTATCAAGACTGGCGCAAAGCGCAGAAGTAAGCAGCTGCGATAAATTCTGTGAAAAAGATTTGTGGACTATTGTTGAGACCGGTTTGCCAACTACTATTACCATGACTGAAATAATACAACACTCTGAAGCAGATGAGGAGATCAGGCTTCTGATAAAAGCAATTCGAAAGGGGGAATGGAATCAAGCTTTGAAATCGTATATGCCCTTCCAAAACGAACTATGTAGATTGAACCAGATTGTTTTGCGTCAAAATAAGATCATAATTCCAACAGGTTTAAGAAACAGAATTTTGGAATTAGCACATAGTGGTCATCCCGGCAGCAGCAAAATGAAACGACGATTAAGATCCACGGTGTGGTGGCCAGGAATGAACCGTGACGTTGAAATACGTTGTAAGAAATGCTTATGCTTATGCTTATGTTGTCAAGCAGTCGGACCAGCGCCTAGTCCTGAACCAATGAAAATCCGAGAGCTACCTACAGCAGCCTGGAGTCATCTTAGTGCCGACTTCATGGGGCCCTTACCTAACGGTAAGTTTTTATTCGTTCTAATCGACAACTACAGTAGATACTGCGTAGTAGAAATTATGAGCAACACAACTTCCGCTGCAGTCATCCAAAAACTCGAACGTATTTTCAATCGTCTTGGATTACCAGACGTTCTTACGACTGATAATGCTGCCAACTTTTGCAGCCAGGAGTTCAAAGACTTCTGTGTAGACAATGGTATCAAGCTTGCTCATACGACCCCCTATTGGCCCGCCGCCAACGGTGAGGTCGAAAGGCAAAACTGTTCAATTTTAAAGGCTCTCAACAAAACAAAACAAATGCATTGGGCATACTTACATTTTCACTGGTCCAACCATGAATACATCCACGCAAGAGATGCCAGGTGATTTTATTAAAAGTCACTATACTATTTATGAAAAATAACTGCATTTGTTTACATTTGGCGCATTCGCCCTATTCAAAATTCACTACCGATATGCACTTCAGATTGAATAACATAAAAAAGGAATAAACAGATACAGGAACTGTAGACGCCTTAATTTGTGACTGAAGGGAGCAGAACCTTTAGTGGCATGCAGGTCAGATCGAGAGACGTAATTCATCTGGTATCATCTGAAACGAAGATTATCATCGGTTAACTGGGTTCAACTCTTTTACAGACCATTTAAAAAAATCGTTACAATTAAAGCATTTTTGTACGGTTTCCCAAAAATCAGGACCAATAGTTAAACATCAGGACACCTGGCACCCCTGCCGCGCAGGAAAACAGAAGAATGTTAACAAATGTTGAGTATAGTGGAGTGAAAGCAGATAAAGTGTGTTTTTAAGTATTTTACTAAACGGCTTTGTCTTATTTCAAGTAAAAGACTATAAAGAAAGGTAAGTTGATAAGATTATACATTATAATGCTGCGTCTTTTGACTCACTTATTTTCTAGCAACGACTGCGAAAAACAAATCCGAACAGTCCAAGCTTAATTGAGCAAGACAAACCCCAACTTTATGAAGAAAAACATCCAAAAAGAGGTGCTATTGTAATGGTGTGTGCAAGGTTTATTATTTGCCGCCCGAAGAATCGGTGGCCGATTACCTGAGAAACGACAGTGGCAATTTGACAGGTGATGCAGGTGATTTTGATTATCGTGAATTTTATACCTTGCTCCCAAATCATCATTTTGTGGTGTCCAAGTGATCTCGCAAGAACTAAATTTATCGGTTCTCCGTAAGAAAAATTTAATTTTGCCCCATTCCATGAAGGCCGAGCTGAGTTGCGTGTATGTATTAATGGCAACGGAGCGGTTTATTGACAACTCCACGGTCACCATAATGTTCGAATGTAACTTCCCGGCGATGTTCCTAACTATCTCGAAGTCGAAGTTAGTATCTGCCTCTTTTCCAGTTGATTTAATTGTTAAATTCTGTATTATTCGAAGTATTTTCTTCCAGTCGATAAATTGATCGCCTAGTAGCTACATCGCTTTAGTTCAAGTTTTCAAGGCTTTTAACATTTTAATCATTTTGAATTGTGCAAACCGCGATTTGATCAAAGGATTAAGATACTTATTTAATTCCTTTAGATCAAGCAATCATTTGATTTTTTAAATGAAAATATCGGTAAATAATGTAATGTCCTTGAAAAACTGATAGATTATAACGCCTGGACAGGGACTATAAAAATCGCTCACTCCTCGAAACGCACACGAAAATGCTTCGCCGCCGGCTTGCTATTCGTTTGTGTTCAATACAATCACGAACAGCAACAAAAACGATTCTACAACGGCGGTTTCTATGCTGCTCGTATTAAAAAACATTCATGAGCGAGTCTGAGAAACGGGATCATGAGAGACTCGAATTTGCTTCATGAGAATTTTGATACTGAGCTTCTGTCTGTTTAGGGAAGGAAGTACGCCAGTTGAGAAGAAAAAAGTAGGAAGAAAAAAAAGAAAAAGGAATCTTTCGGCTCGTCCTTCTTAAGCGGGCCATAGACTACACAAATTGGCCTGTACAAATTCGATGATTCTGCGTCGATTGTTTGATCTATGCTCGCCCACACACTATACAAACATATTTCACGCGAACACAAATGATTGCTGGCGAAAACAGCAACAGCAACAAAAAAAACCATCTCCACCCTGGCTGGGAAAATGTTTTGTACAAAATATTTCGATCCCGACCGATTTTACACCAACCGTTTGGGCGCTCATTCAAGCAGTGCCATACACTATGCAAATCGTGCTCACAGCGACAAAATTTCATCGAATTTCATCGCATTTGTACAAATGTTGTGTAGTCTATGACCCGCTTTCGAGACAAACCGTCCGTACCGTCCGGGCACCGATCGTTTAAAGATTGGCTTGGCCTACACAAGTGCACACTGTTGCTGTTGATGTTATTGATGTTCCTTCAAGCTCGTAGCTTCAAAAAGTGACTCACATTCTTTCGTAGAAAGCAATAATATGTCTGTTCAATCAACTCTAGTAGAAACGGGTCGAAACAAGTAGAAATGGATTGATAGTTGATCACCTGTCTCTTTCCAATTGACTTCGACCGACTTCTACCAAGTCGAAACTAATCCTGCTGCCGAGCTGGATTGGTTTCGACTAGTTTCAACTTGCTCCATTGAACAACGACCTGACTAGTTTCGACCAAAACATTGGCTCGTTGAACATCTATCAGTTAACAGAAACCAGTTGAAACCGATTTTTACTAACGATTGAACGAAGCTAATAACAGCACTCGCAAGAAGCAAAGCAATTCTTTTGGCTCGGCATATTTGCCTGAAAAGAATAATAACATCACTAAAATGGATTGGATATGCCGGCCGTATGCACACTGTTCTTCTTATTTTCCATTCCTTTTGGCCAACGCGTGTTTACAGCCAACACGGCTTGGCGTCATCTTTAAGCCTGTTCAACAGGCAATTTCAATTGGTTTCAATCGATTTCGATTGGTAAATGGATGTTCACTCAGCCAATGTTTTGGTCGAAACTAATCCAATTGACGTTCAATGAAGCCAATCGAAATCGATCGAAACCAGTCAAAACCGATCAAGCTAGGAAGCAGGATTCGTTTCGATCGATTTCCATCGCACTAACACATATGTATTTGTTTGCTGTCAAAAACAGCAGATTTGGTTTGTTGTAAAAAAAATATTCGAAGAAATGAAAGCGGTGTCATTCGGTGCTGTGTTTCCTGTCGTGTGCTGAGTCGGTGGTGCAGTGCTAGTCGTGCGGAGTCAGTGGTGCTGATCGGTGGTGCTATGTCAGCCATGCTGGATCGGTGGTGTGCCAGTCATTCTGAGTCGGTATGGCTGTGCCAGGTATTCTGGATTGGTGATGCTGTGCTAGACGCGCTGGTCTGGTGGTGTCAGACATGCTGGGTCTGTGGGACTGTGCCAGGTATCCTGAGTCGGTGGTGCTGTGCTAGTCGTGCTGGTCCGTGGTGCTCAAAGAGATGTCGGTCGATGTGGCGTCGCTGTTCTGTTAGGACTCCATTTTCACAATACATCTGTCTGTCGGTCTTGGATTATTATAATAATCAAATAGGAAGTGACCAACTATTTGACTACTATGTAAATAAATAGGAAGTGAAATTTGGTCTATGTTGTGAAATACGATAAAATGTCAAATAAAATATAAAATTTATCGATCCTCTGTATTTTATTTCATAATATCATGATTGTATGTTTTAAAAATAATAATTATTTTCCTATAGCAGCAATTTTTCGCTTTTATGCTTTTCTTTTCCCTCAAAATTGCTCATTATTCTAAACAAACTCCTTTTTATATATAATATAAAATATAGTTCGAATCGAACAACAAACTTTCTTATCTGAAATTTTTCGGACAGCTTGTATACGGGAAAGAATCGCTATTGAGATATGGCCAAAATGATGGATTCATTACAATTTGCCTTGAGTAAACCGCCTTTTCGAATTCTGAACGAAGCTGATAAAGAAAATTACATCTGAAAACACTGCGCCAGTGCGTTAGTATTAGTGAATGGCTGTTCAATCAACAGCCTAATCGAAATCGATCGAAGTCAATTGGAAAAACAGCTGATCAAATGTCAATCCATTTCAATTGATTTCGATTGGGTTTCGTTGAACACACCTTTTGTTGCTGTTAGTGTTTGTTCAAGCTCAAGCTTTGCAAAGGGGCGAACATTTTTCCACGGGAAAGAATAATACCATTACTAACACGGCTCATGAGCGGGTTGGTAAAAGTTTCATGAATCGGCTCGCTGCTACGCAATCGTCGGGTTGATGCTAGATTTTGTGTGCGGAGAAGGAAGCAAGGCAAAAAGGAATCAGGAGCCTTGGTCGTGTTTTCGTTTTGGTCGGGCTTGATTCGTGAGAACAGGAGATTCTCGCTCACACCTCATTCGCGTTCCAGGGCATTTTTATGAGCAAAAATCGGAGCGATACAGGCTCCGTCGCTCGTTTGAATGAGTTTTTCATGAGTTCGCCTGGATGTAAATAACGTTTGAGCTTTGGGTAAAGAAAATAACCGAGTTGTCTCAGCTCTCCTTTGTTGTTAGAAGGCATGAAACATGCACATGCACATACTAAACATTATTTGGTTATTGCACAAGTTGAAAGTTTCCCATTATGTTATCCCTCACGTCTCAAGTTTCTCGATCGAAAATCCCGTGGCAGCTACCAAAATAGCTTTGTGTCGACTTGGCCTAGGAAGCATTCATAAAATCTGTCTCGACAACCAAAGTCGCGCAAACTGTTAGGTGCTGATAAGTTATTCGGTATTTGTTGCCATAACATTTTTCTTTTTTTTTTTTTAATTTCATTGATGCATTACACAGTAGGTATTTTAGCTGGTATGGAACATCTAAGTCTAAATAAGCCAAAGTCATTTTATTTCTCATCCAAAACTCACTAGTTTACTATATTCAGGCGTTTTCAGTTATCAACTTTGCCTTACATGTAGTACAAGATCAGGCGTTTATTTTTCTTATTTATTCAATCAAACTCATCATCTCACCCACTATTTAGAAGCGATTTTTAAAGATCAATTTTCTTTTCATATTTTTATAAATGAACTGTTTTTTTTTATATAAACACATCCAATCTCGGATAGAAATTTAATAGAAAAAAAACATTAGAGAATTTTTACAGAGCTTCTGAAGCTCAAAATATCTCCTGATAAAAATGATCATTCAAGAAAAGTTTGTAAAGAGTGAATTGATGCTGTGGCTGTAATAAATCAAACTAACAATGAACATACAAACTGTTGATTTCAATTCGTGACAAGAATATCATAAATTTACATAAAATCGTTTGATACATTATAACTTTTCAAATGTTGCATTTTTTTGTACTTGTCATTGAATTTTTCGTCGTTTAATTACAATTTACACAGTTTTCGACAAACTTTTTTAGCAATAGATTCGATCCTATTAACAGTATAATTTTGCATTAAAGTCTGCTCGGATGGGCAATTTATAACACATGGGGATGTTTATATCTGGAGTCGCGTTTAGAAAGACGATATTCATACACCGCTCATTCTAACGCCTGAGTGTATACAATAAAACGTGTTTATGCTTTTGTTGGAGATGATTTCAAGTTCTTCTGTTATCATGCCTTTTAAGTGAAATTCGGTATAATTGTTAAAAATAATGGTGGTAAAATGCCGAAATATGACACTCGTTTTCTTTATACGGATAGCATAGTTCTGCCAAATTTTGGTTTCACAGGATGAATTTTGATACCTAGTTAAGCCATCCCTTATTAATGAAATTTTGAATGCACACGATGCCAAATTTTGTCATTAAATTATACCTTAAAGTGGCATCATTATGCCCTCAAAACTCATTTTGAAACCTTGGCTAAACAAAGCATCATTAAGGTTTCATTGAAACCTACACTTGGTATGATCGAGGTATCCGTATATGAAAAGTGAGACCCAAATTTTAGCATTGTACCACCTTTATTCGGGCAAAATGATACCTCATTTTACTTTCAAGGCATGATAGCAAAATTAGGTATTAGGCAAGGTCTGCTCAAAATAGCACTCAAGTTTGTTCAACAATACTTCGGTTTTTGAAGTGTCAAAGGGTTTTTCAAGGTAGAAAAAAAGTCCGCCAAAAAATTTTCCGCTTCGATTTCTGGAATTACAGTAAGCGTGCTGAATCCTGATTTGAAACCGTATTGTAAATGGTAAAAAAAAGTTGTTCATTCTGTTTACCAAAAGTTTCTCAAACATTTTGCCTAAAAATGCTCAAGGTTTGAATAATTCTTGAGAGGAAAGTACACTTTCGAAATACGATTGCTTGATTCTTGAACCTAATTTACCCATTTCTGTCCGGATTCACTCCATGTTACGGTACTTAACTTCCAATTTACAGAAAAAGTTTTCATTTTCACGGGCAATAAATTTGAACACGTTTCAGTGTTTTCATGAAGAGAATCCCAACGAATTAATAAAATCAATTTCAATGATCGAACATAAATTGTATTCTAGTCACAAAAGCCTAGATGTGTTCGCTGCTCGTATATGAAACGAGCAATATGGTCAAGTTTAAATTGTGAATAGTCCATAATGGAAGAGCATGATCGATAGTGGGCACAAAAAGCGCTGACAGTGCCGGCCTTCCTCTACTCCAACCAAACCTACTTGCATAGACAGATAGATTTCATTCTGCCTATACTAACTACATGACTGCCAATGGGCTTGCTAGCTAGCATATTGAGGCTCTAATTTGTATTCTGGTTGTAATTTTCATGTTCATCCAATTTCCGTTTTTGCAGCCAACAGCGGCAGAAGTTACGAGCAGCACAAACAGCAGAAGCAGACGTTGCCTAATAATTATGCAAAAGTTATTCTACAAACATTGTAAAATCGATACATAAGCGTAAATGTAGGTGGAACAGAACAAAACGACGACAACGGAGAGGGGCAGGTCAGGGAAAGGCATGGTTCCTGTCCTGAGTTTGGCCATATGGATTCGGACGACGGAAGCAGCTCCTCCGATTGACAGGCGGGAAATGCACTTTGACGAGTCTGGATGGTTTGCTGATGCATAATGATGCGTGTGATCTGATCCGTCAGCAAAAACATTCCCGGTCGGCTAGGCCAGGGGTCATCATGGTCGGCCAGTCATTGTCGAGTGTGTTGACGTTTGGCCATCAAGATTCGGAAGCGCTGTCGATTACAAAACCTCAGGATATTCAAAAGAGCGATTAAAATGATGGTGAATTCTGTATAACGGAATTTAAATTCAAGCACATTTCATACTATTAAAAAAAATTCTCAAAAATGCAGGTTCACACCAAACGGTGTGTTTGGTGTTATACACCGTTAAATACGGAACATTCGCTGAAACAACAATTCTTATTTTGTGAGAGTCTGCAATATTTGCTAGACATCAGTGTAAAGTTTCGTTCACCTCCATCGTGTACTTCTCAAACGCTAAGATTTAAAAGGTCCTTCTACTAACAGAGGTTTTGTAAGGAAAATTATTAAAGTATTATTAGGCAATGAGGTGACTCAAGAGTTTTTTTCTAAAATTATGCAAATCATTCATTCTGTAATTTTTTTTAAAAGTATTTCATTATATCAACAAAATTGTTTTCTCTCAAATAAAATTGTGAGTTAAAAAAGATACAAAAACTACAAAAATTACAAAAATTGCAAAAAACAATAATTGCGAAAATTACAAAAAAAAATTACAAAAAATACAAAAACTACATAAATTACAAAAATTAAAAAAATAAAAAAATACAAAAATTACAAAAAATACAAAAATTACAAAAATTACAAAAATTACAAAAATCACAAAAATTACAAAAATGACAAAAATTACAAAAATTACAAAAATTACAAAAATTACAAAAATTACAAAAATTACAAAAATTACAAAAATTACAAAAATTACAAAAATTACAAAAATTACAAAAATTACAAAAATTACAAAAATTACAAAAATTACAAAAATTACAAAAATTACAAAAATTACAAAAATTACAAAAATTACAAAAATTACAAAAATTACAAAAATTACAAAAATTACAAAAATTACAAAAATTACAAAAATTACAAAAATTACAAAAATTACAAAAATTACAAAAATTACAAAAATTACAAAAATTACAAAATTACAAAAATTACAAAAGTTAAAAAAATTTACAAAAATTACAAAAATTACATAAATAACAGCACCTTCAAAAATTACAAAAATTATAAAAATTACAAAAATTAAATATTACAAAAAATACAAAAATTGCAAAAATTACAAAAATTGCAAAAATTACAAAAATTGCAAAAATTACAAAAAGAAGAATTGTGAATTTCCTGATTTCATGTGCCCCTCTTTAAGTGATTTTCGAGGGTGAAAATTCTACTTCGCGATTTCAAAATCAAATATCTCAAAAAGTAGTTTTAAAAGTGACAAATTAGTAATAGAAAATTAATTCAAAGGCGTAAGTTTATCGTGTGAAGTAGCCAATTAATGTGGAAAATGATTTTTCGGATCTAAAACATGCATTCATGAAACAAGACTAATAAAAGGGATACGACGGAGGTAGTTGCACTTACCCTATCTTAAATTTTTAACCAGCCTCTATTTAGCTCTACTTGTTTATTGTTGAACTTTTCCTACTAAATACAACCATCTATTTTTTTTTCTACAACTTTAAAACTTTAAAACAGTAATTTTCGATAAGAATAGAGTAAAAATAGAAGAACTCCCATGTTATACAGTGTGTTTCTAATGTTTCGAAAAATCCGACAGCAAACTAAAATCTCGACGAAATTTGTTTAACGATTGACGATTGACGATTGATTTTTTAACCATCTAAAAGTCAGATTTTTTTCGCTAAAAAATTCACAAAAGTTCAGTTTTTTCTCTATTACAACTACGAAAAAAATTATCTTTGGAAAATATTCTTCAACAGTTTTTTATACAAAAAATGCATAATCAAAGGAGCTGATTTTTAGTACGTTTTTGCTTGTAATTTTAACACATTTCAACCATTTTTTCTTAAGTTTTGATTCACGTTACGGCTATCACATAGCTATAGATTTATTTATAAAAATTGTCTTACTATTAACTAAGATATTTCAACTGTTACAAATATTAAACTTATATACATATTTGCCTATTTTTGTTTGTTTTTTCCCCAACCCTTCCTTCCCTTTCGTTGAGAAAAATATTAACCCACCAAATTGCCCCCAGCTTCGCCATATAGAACGATATTGGGCTATCGTCAAAAGAGTTTTCAAGAAGGATGGTAAGGCCAACAGGACCATAGAGGTTTTCAAGAAAAATTGGAATGCTGCGGCCAAGAAGTGAGATCAATGCTGCAAGCTGTACAAAACCTAATGAAACCTAATGAGAATATTACCAATAATTACTTTTTTACCTACTTGTCGATGGCCGTTGACGTGACTTATTGATGTTACATCAAAAATTCATTTTCCACGCTAGTGAACCTGTTCCAGCGTATACCAATACGCTTGAAGAATACTCCAGAAGATTCTATGTTCAGAAAGTTCAGTTACTAGCATGTTCCATTATAGAAAGTTCCAGAATATTCCATTTCTATTTAGCATGTTCTACCATAGAAGGTTCCAGAATGTTCCATTCCTATATGATTGTATTTTCTGATGTTTCCAGAAAGTTCCATTATTATATAAATACAGAGTCGGGTAATTTGTGAGTTAGTATTATTCTGCATTTGAGTGAGTATAGTTCCAACCTTCAGTGAGTACAAGTGCATCCTCAAGTTCGTGTCCTAAGTGAAAATAAAGTATTCCCAAATACAAAGGTGTGGTTTTGTGAATCCAAGTACCAAGAAAGTTATCCCTATCGACGTCAGTGAAGTTACCAGAACTTTGGACTGTTGTCGATGTTAGAGTTACCAGTACTTTAACCAAGATTTCCTATCAACATTTGAGCTTTCCGTTTCCTGCAACGGAACAGAACCTTTATATAAGAGAAGCGACATCTGATCCCTCTTAAAATGAAATATGTGGCAACATCGTCTAAATCTTGGACAAAAATATCCTCAGCACTGTTTTCTGGCTCAATGTTCAAGCTCTAAAGTGAACGTTCCTTCAATCCAACAAAACAACATTGAACTCGATGCCCGAAGGATCGCGATAAACGGCATGAATGACTTGAATTTCGTTAACAATCAGATAGTTTTCTAACTAGGAACACGATTCACCAAAGCATTGGAAAAAATTGCATCTAATCATAAATTCATATGACCAACTTTGGCTAGTGAACGGTAGACAATGTGCAACTCGAGACTCCATACACCCAACCTTCGGGTAGTGGTCATATCACCTCTTGTCTGCAACTCCGATTCTCTACCTCCCCGTGGTGCTAGCTGGGGTGCGAGCAACCTTAGCGGAGATCGGGTACCCAACCCCGGTGGATGCTTTGGTCGCATGCAGACTGAGTTAGGGGGCTTCGTACGCGTCTGTTCTCCATGTCAGGGGCGGCGTGCGGAGTACAACAACGTCCTGGTGTTGTTCGGGACCCAAAACAGCAACATCACGACGGTCCTCCTGCGAAATAGTGGGGTTAGCTGCGGGCCTTGCGAGCCCGTGACTACAAAAAACATAAGCAACGAACAACGATCAACAAATTTCGGATGGAAATCGGCAAAGACCCACGCGACGAAAAGGGACTAGCGATTGGAAACTTGGAACATGGAACTGCCGATCTCTAAATTTTGTGAGCAGTACCCACGTGCTCTCCAACGAATTGAAGAGCCGCAAATTCGACATCGTAGCACTGCAGGAGGTATGTTGGAAGGGCTCCACGGTACGAACGTACCCAGATGGTCGTGCCATCTACCAGAGCTGCGGCAACACACACGAACTTGGAACAGCTTTTATAGTGATGGGAAAGATGCAATAGCGCGTGATCGGGTGGTGGCCGATCAACTCCCGAATGTGCCGGTTGAGAATGAAGGGCCGATTCTTCAACATCAGCATCATCAACGTGCACAGCCCTCACCTCGGAAGTACCCTTGACGACAAAGACGAATTTTACGCGCAGCTGAAGCGTGAATACGACCGTTGCCCAAAACATGATATCAAGATCATCATCGGGGATTTTAACGCTCAGGTCGGCCAGGAGGAGGAATTTAAACCGACAATTGGAAGGTTCAGTGCGCACCAGCTGACCAACGAAAATGGCCTCATACTTATTGATTTCACCGCCTCCAAACGAATGGCCGTACGAAGTACCTTTTTCCAGCACCGCCTCCCACACAAATACACCTGGAGACGGACCGTACCAAACGGAATCACAGATCGACCACGTTTTGATTGACAGCCGGCACTTCTCGGACATCATCGACGTCAGATCCTGTCGAGGCGCCAACATCGAGTCATACCACTATCTGGTGATGGTGAAGATGCGTCCAAAACTCTCCGTAGTTAACAACACACGAAACCGGCGTCCGCCTCGGTTAAATATCGCGCGACTGAAGCAACCTGAGGTCGCGGCAGACTACGCGCAATCGGTCGAAGCAGCGCTACCGGCAGAGGGCAAGCTTGACGAAGCCCCTCTCGAGGACTGTTGGGATACCATCAAGACAGCCATCAACAGTGCTGCGGAGAACGTCATCGGTTATGTGGAGCGAACTCGACGGAACGACTGGTTCGACGAGGAGTGTAGGAGGGTGATGGACGAAGAGAATGCCGCGCGGGCGGCAGTAGTGCAAAGAGGCACCCGTCGAAATGTGGAAAATCACTGACAGCGGAAGAGGCAGCGAGTCCGAATTTTCCAGGAGAAAAAGCGCCGCCGAGGAGGAGCTAGAGGAGCTGGAGCAGCTGCATCGTTTCCAAGAAACACGAAAGTTCTATCAGAAACTCAACGCATCCCACAAAGGCTTCATGCCGCAAGCCGAAATGTGCCGGGATAAGGACGGAGGCATCCTGACGGACAATCGTGAGGTGATCAAAAGGTGGAAGCAGCACTTCGATGAACACCTGAACGGCGCACATGCAGGAGATCAAGACGGTGGGGGAAGGTACATCGCCGGCGTTGCCAACGACGTCGAGGAGCCACTCCCAACGATGAGTGAAGTTAAGGAAGCCATTCGCCAGCTGAATAGAAACAAGTCGGCTGGGAAGGATGGTATCGCAGCTGAACTCATCAAAATGGGTCCGGACAAGTTGACCGATTGTCTACACCGATTGATAGTCCGGATCTGGGACATAGAACAGCTACCGAAGGAGTGGAAGGAAGGGGTAATATGCCCCATCTACAAGAAGGGCGACAAATTGGACTGTGAGAACTACCGTGCGATCACTGTCCTCAATGCCGCCTACAAAGTGTTGTCCCGAATCCTACTCGGCCGCCTAACGCCACAAGCAAACAGATTTGTGGGAAGTCATCAGGCCGGCTTCATGGAGGGACGGTCCGCGACGGACCAGATCTTCACATTACGGCAAATCCTCCAAAAATGCCGGGAACACCAAGTCCCTACGCACTATCTATTCATCGACTTCAAAGCCGCATACGACACGATCGACCGTAACGAGCTATGGAAAATCATGGACGAGAACGGCTTTTTCGGGAACCTGATCAGACTGATCAAGGCGACGATGGATGGAACGCAGTGCTGTGTGCGGATTTCGGGTGAATTGTTGAGTTCATTCGAATCGCGCATGGGGCTTCGACAAGGTGATGGTCTATCCTGCATGATGTTTAACGTGGCGCTAGAAGGTGTTATTCGACGAGTGGTGGGCGAAATGCGGGGCACAATTTTCAACAGATCCAGTCAACTTATCTGCTTTGCCGATGACATTGATATAGTCGGAAGATCATCTACGGCGGTGGAGGAGATCTACCGCAAACTGCAACGCGAAGCAGGAAGGATTGGGTTGATGATTAATACGTCCAAGACGAAGTACATGCTGGCCTGCGGATCCGAGACCGACAGAACCCGCGTGTCCAGTAATAACAAGATCACGATCGACGGCGACGAGCTGGAGATAGTCGAAGACTTTGTCTATCTCGGCTCCCTGGTGACCGCAGACAATGACACCAGCCGTGAGACCATCTTTGGCGGCGTACAGGAGAACGGAATGTGGAGGCGAAGGATGAACCACGAGCTCGCGTGACTCTACGGCGAACCCAGTATCCAGAAGGCTGGCCGGATACGCTGGGCGGGACATGTTGCGAGAATGCCGGACGACTGTCCTGCAAAACAGGTGCTTGCTACGAATCCGGTAGGAACAAGACGAGCGGAGGCGCAACGAGCGAAGTGGTTAGACCAAGTGGAGCGTGATCTGGCGAACGTGGGGTGCCCGAGGAATTTAGGAACGGTTGCCATGGACCGAGTGAATTTTAGGAATTATGTTCGTCAAGTTATGTCGTAAGACGGTATACTATGCTTGAACTATAACAACAGTCACAATACCTTCCTTGGATGAGTTTTCAATAAGAAAGGTAAAAGCTCTGCGACAAATGCTCGGATCGATTGGAATCGATTTTGACAGTTATTTTGTACCGATTGGAATTTTGAGACGTCGCTTCTCTTACATGTAGGTTCACTATTCCACGTGAAAGAACAGGACAAAACTAAGATCATAAGCAAATGAGCATATTTTTGTTATGTACTTTAGGACTCCCAAGGATGCAATTTTGCAGGTGCTTTTTTAATTATGTAAGTACATTTTTCTAGACTTGTTAAAAAAGAAGCTGATGAATCTCATCCATATTGGTCACTCTAAAATAAGAAACGCCTAGAGGTATACAATGAGGTTTACCGTTTTATATTAAACCATATTGTTGCCAGTTTTCGTACTGTTCATTGTTTAATGTAATTTAAGGCGCGAAAAGATAAAATCTCTCTTCAGTTTTAGTCGTCGACAAGAGAAGGTGTCTTGTCAATTTTGCATACGAAACCCATCCAAAATGGTCTGCCCAAACATTGGTGCCGTGACCAGGAATTTTCGCCAGGAATTCTTCAACTGCGCTGCGTTAAGAGTCCTGTTCTACAATCGAACCTTACATCGCGATAAGTGCATCAACCCTATTCGACTTGCCGTTTTGTTCCAGAACCGTTCCCACAACGACCCAACCTTTCCCGATCGTAGGCCACCGCTTGACCAAGTTCCTGTTCATAGACGATCTGGACCCACTGTTTCCCATACTGTGTTACCGTTTCCGGTCAGCTAAACGCCCCGAATGGATGGCACTGATGATCCAATATCAGCCATTCGGGGACCTGCCGTGCTGACTGTCCGGTCAGCACTCCCTTCATTCGTTCATCCGTTCATCGAAGGAAGTGTGCCGTTTACTGATCCCCCTTTGGTCAATACCCGGAGTACAAAGGAACATGACGCAGGTGCCGTCTATCCAGACCCCTGTTCCGATCCAAATTCCAGTGTCTCCGATGTTAGTGCGTACATACCTGTTCCGAAGCAATGATACCCAAGCCCATCAGCCGTGGAATATCCTGAAAATGTCCCGCTAGGAATAGTTTTAAATCAGTGTTCGATTTGATGTTTTCGTGTGTTCAGTTTGCTAGCTTAAATCTGTTTCAAAACAAAGTTAGGGTTGCTAATATTAAAACAATTGTTTTAGGTGGCCGGTATGATGAATCTCATCCATATTGGTCACTCTAAAATAAGAAACGCCTAGCGGTATACAATGAGGTTTACCGTTTTATATTAAACC
>NC_073692.1:218824391-218854391 GCF_029784155.1 Uranotaenia lowii | reverse complement strand
CGTCCTAGTAAATCCCCGTGTTATGGCTGCGAAAACGAAGTGCACAGCTAAAACTATTACAAAAACATTTCAGCGTGATTTCAGGATTCCAAATGTAACTACAAAACAAGTTTTTGAATGACGTTTGGAAAAATGTCGCTTCTTTCGTTTTCCTTTTACAAACTCCACAAAATGCCACAATGTTAAACATTTGATGATAGAAGGTGCATCGGGGCAAATGCAAACGTCCAACTTTATTCTGTTACAAAAAATTGGAAAAATATTTCTTCTTCTAGAAATTCTTGTTTAGGATCGAACAAACAATTTGACATAGATAAACTTAATTGTCTCGATTTTTTTTCACTAAAACACTGTACTGTTTGTTTACATACCAATTTAAGCACGAACAAGACATGAAAAGTTTGTTTTTGTTATGCATATTCTGGCTACAAAATGGGGCCTTTAAATCCGCTATTTCATTGAGAGGTGATTGTTTTGGACTGATATTGAAGTTAGTCATTTTTTGAAAATTTTTCAATTTACATGGAAACTAATTAAAATAATATTCATTTTTGTCAATTAACAAATCGGGGCAAGTGCAAACTAACTTTAATTTAAGCCATGTGACATCAGCCCTGGGTTGCCAGATTTATTAGACTTTCAAAATTTAGAGATAAAATCAATATTCATGTATCGGGTATGATCTGTAAGTGCCAGATTATACTAGAAATCTCGCTTGTATACAGTGGTATTTCAGAAATCGTTTATTAAAACTTTTTTTTTTCATTGAGATTGGCATGGTACGTGGTAAAACAGTGTTTGTTATAACTCTCAACCCGAAAATAACCTGAATAGACATTAACATAACCCCCCAACCCCCTTCCCCTCCGCTCACACCCATCGTCAACATTTTTGTTTGGTACCAAATGATTACAAATTTGTGCAGAGACATACACAGACTTCTTTTCCAAAATCCCCAGATTTTTTATCCTCATCACCTGGCATCCCTGCATCAGCCTTGCCAGAATTTAATCTTCAAAATGGTTCAGCATTATGTTAGAATGGTCATGTGGGTATCTGTTCAGGATCGCCCCTGATGGCAGGATCGATAGCATCAGACCTTTCTTCCTTCGATAAATAACCGCACACATTCTTTCAAAAACATTACAAATAGTGGACTGTATTCTCAACAACTTAGACTTAAATAACAATTACTTTACGACTGACACAATGATCCCTTTTGGACCTCTGACTCTGGCCATTCTGGCCTCTGACTTGGCCGCTTGGGCCTCTGACTATGTTACCGTCTCCGATGGTGGTTGGTTGGAAAAAGAGGCCGAGCCTCGGGCTGACTTTGGCTGGACCCTTCGGAAAACCCCCTTCGTTGCCGAGGAAAAGCCGATGATTTTGGCGCGCATTACCGCCGTTAATGCGCGCAGCATCGCCATGTTGCTACTGGGTCATTTCGTCTAATGTTAGGGTGGTTCGTTCCAGAACAGTATCTAAAGTGTTGTATCTCAAGCGGATATTAAAAATTCGGTAATTCCTTGGTAAACTTAGATGTTTTGCTTTAACAGCAATAAGCAGAAATAAGGTCCTCAAAACTATAATTTATACTACAGTACAAAAGCAGATGTTTTTTAAAAGTAGATAATGCAAACCGGAACATGAATTAAAATCATTCTAAATAATATACACTGAAGCATTACCAGGGCAAGCTTGCAAACTTACAATTTTGTTATACAAAAGTGCCATTTCTATTTACAAACCTTTTCTAATTTTTCACTTTCAACGGGAATTTGTTGAGGACATTTGATAGTTGAACTATGGTGAAATCCGTTTGCACATGTCCAGGTGTACCTTAGTTAAATATAGGTAGACAAGAATAAAGTATTTTAAAGTAAGACTTTCGATAGGACCAACAATCAAAAAGTAGAACATCTATTTACCAAAAGTAGGACAAATGGTAGAACGACTGATTCAGCACCGGTTTTATAAATGGAGTAACTCGAAGACACCGCATTTTAAACTATTGACTACACAAGGTAACGAAATTCACATTTATACGAGATTCGTATGATTTAAGAGCTTATTATAAAATTTTGCCACTTTTTGTTTTCATAATTACTTATGAAAAATGGTAAAATTCATCAAGGAATATTGTGAACTTTTTGGCAAAGCTATAGCACACAATAAATTTTTTTTTAAAGTTTGGTGATATTTCTCAAAGCATAATTCAAATCCTTTAGCAGTCTTCAACAAAGTTGATAAATGAGTTAAAATCTTTAATTTCCAATACTCGAATTTTTTTTTTGGTGTAGTCAGAAGCAGTTTTAATCATATCTATTAACTTTTTTTTAGTTATAAACATCTGAAAAAAATCGGAATCTTGCAATTAATGAAGAATAATAAGGCCGGGACAAATATCAATTTCTTGTTTTGTCACCTAAATCTCCCAAAAGTCCCGATTCTGTAAAAGAGCTAAAAATAAAAAATTATAATCCAAATCTTAAAAATTGCATATAATATAAAAAATTTTCCTTTCTTCCGAAACGATGAGTTCTGAATATGGAAAATGCGAATAGTTTAAGTTTGAAATGCAAAACCAAGATTCGAATCAAGTTTTTGTGTCAATGAAGACTGAACAGAAATTCAAGAATAATAAACTAGATTCAGAACCCGAAATCTGATCACAGACATCGAATTTTAATGTTAATATCAGCTCTGAAACCACAAAATCTGGAATATTTCTAACCTTATGTTTCTAGATATTTTCCGGCAAATATCCGGGCCGGGCAAATTCGGGCTATTTTCCTTGTAATCTGCTAATATGAAAATTTAGCAATTAAATTATGCAGAAAAAATACTTCAAAAATAGTTGTTTTTATAGAAACATCTCAATCTATTTTGAATCATAGCTATCAAAATTCGAATTCGAATTACTCAATGACTTTTTGTTTGCTTTCGCAAATAAAGTGAAACGATTCGGACAAAATCTGGGCGTTCTGACAAGCAGTCTAATCTTATTGCAATCCAATATTTTGGGACTAAATGTCTATCAAAAAGTAAGGAGATTTTCGAAAAACTGTAGTAGAACTGTTGACCTAGGATAAGATTTCGAGGTTTTTGCTTAAGTTCTGAGTCGAGATTGTTAAATACTCTTGAATAATTTTGGTCGTTCATCGTTAATTGATTTGGTCGTTGATAACAATTTAAAATTTTTAGCTTAGCAAAGAACATTTCGCTTAGCATTTTGGCGCTTGACTATCTTTGCACAGTGGGAAAATTTGGACCCAAATCCTATAAACATCGAAGTCGCTAGTTTTAGACCGGAAACAATTCTTATTTCTTACATTAAATAACCTCAGCAATTCAAATCTGCTGTCGGATTTGACCGGAAACTTTTGAAAGTAGTGTTGTTTGGCCTTTATTACCCATGAAAACGGTCAAAACTTCGTGAAACCTCATTCGAGCAACAATATTTTTCAGTAAAAAATTTAAAGAGAATTTTCTTATGTAATGTGAGACTTTCACGAAGGTTGATGAAATGATACAGAAGATTTTTGTAAAGAATTTATTCACCGTGATGTTTGTTTATTAATTTAACGGCCTAAAGGAGGGAATAAATAAGGTTTGAAGTATTTTATGCAAATTTCGAAAAAATTATCAAATGTTCGAAAAATTACAAGAGCAAAAAAAAATTGGTAAATTTTGAAAAATATTTGATTTGTAGGTTTTGTACAATGATATTGTATGCTAGTTTTCGTGCAATTTATTCCAATTTATTAGTTATTTGCATTATTTTTCAAGTTCTATTACCACCCCCCCTCCCCCCTTCCCTCCCGCGATGTATAAATCTCCGAGTGACAAAAGTATTTGTTCCGGTTTAAATAGATTCTAAATTACTTTTAAGCCTTCATGTAGGTTAATAAATTTATCATTTATCAAAGATCGATTTTACTCAAAACTAATCAATTGAAAAATTACCATATCACCAAAACTAGAGGAGATAGACAAAATCTTCCAAAATCAGTTAATCAAACAAAGGCACTTAATTTTTTTTTAATGAACACTAACACATACAGGATCTCAATGAAACTTGATGTTTTCCTCGAAGAGAATCCTTTTTTTTTCTTAACTCTAGGCGTAGGGGAAAAGTTCATATAACGCCCCATGTGGCTAATTCGCGCCACCCTTGTTTTGAAGAATCTGAAACGTTTTAAGCCTGCAAAATATTACCAATTTTTTTCAAATGCTGTGATTGGTCATGGCAAGTATGAATTTCTCCTTAAAATGCTCCTGTGTCGTGATAATTTCACAATTTAGGTTTTTCTTCAATTCGATCTAAATTTTAGAACACTTTCAATAAGGTGTCACCAAGCAGAGAAAAACGAATAAGACAATATTTCCTGACACATCGATAGAGAAGAATCTAAACTATGATTTTATGCTAAAAAATTATACTGAACTCGCTAAGGTATGCTTTTTATGGGTATGTTCTATTACGGCCCATGCGCTCGTTATAACGCGCCAATCGTAGTAGGCTGAAAATAGCATTAAATTTTCAAAAAGGCCAATTTTCATCGAAAATGAACAAAAAGTCTAAACCATATTTTGAGCGTTAATTCAGCCCCAAAAATCTACATTTCATTTTTTTGAAATTTTGATTAGTCCATTTTGATTTTCTTTTCAGTCAAAGTGTCTGTAAGTATTGGTGTGTTTTCGTTCTTCGGCTGCTTTCGGTTGTGTTCGGCTGCTAGGCGCGTATTGAATACACAGCAGGGCGTATTTGCAACACAGTTTTGTCCTGTGGCTTTGAATATGGTTTTTAAAAATCAAGTTTTTGAAGCAACTACAGCAATTTGAGTAATGAAAAATCATAGGCATTTGTAGAAAACACTTTTTTTCAACGATTACACCCATTTTAACAAAATTTGTACGTGGAATACATAGAAAATCAGCGATTCGCTTAGGTGGCGCATAATAGGGCATGTTCCCCTACATCTTTCGAGGATATGATGGCTAGCATCTTGCAAATGCTAAAACCACCAACCCGCAGAAAGTGTACTATGTATGCCGTGACTGGGATTCGATCTCATACCCACTGGCTTAGAAGACTCGAAGGCTATTTTCTACGCCACGGCTGGTTCTTTGTCTAATTGATCGATTTTAGACATTTTGAAGTTGAATAATTATTGTAACTTGTTATCATTATAATTCTAAAAGTAAAGTGTATTATCAAGGCCGAATCAAGGGAAGGCAAGTCTCCAGAGGAGCAAAAAAGTTATCATTACTACAATCTAGACACGTCCGAAGGACCCCTCAAATTTAGCTATAAATAAAAACAATTTCAAAAATACACAATAAATAAGAAAACTGATATCCTCACTTATGAGTATCATACAAATTAAAAAAAATTAAAAATTATACTGATAAATTTAATCAAAATTTAAAAAAAAATCAAAATGATGTTTAGAATCAGTGTTATTTCAGATGAGCCATTGATATTTTTTTTTTTCAAAATAATGTTCTTCATTCTGAAGTAGAAGTTTGCTTCAAAATAAATTCTAAACAGACTTTTTTTTTCAAATTTGGAATAAATATTTCCAGCACATAGATTTGAGAAAAAAAAATGAATTCCTGAAAAAAATGAAAAATGGTCCAAATGAAAGAATGGTCCAAAGATAAAATTTGTTAGGTAAATGGTAATAATTGTTATTTTTTATTCATCTTAATTGGCATTTAATAACTTCATTTTCAACTGAAGGGTCGATTGCAAAATTTCACTGTAGTATTTTGAATTTGAAATAAAAAAGTAATTGAAATATGTTGTTGATGATGTTGTTGGTGATTGAATTTGATTTGATGGAAAGAAGAAAATATTGATCTATAAGAAACTGATGAAAAAAATTAAATCAAGGAAATCCAAGTTTTGTTATAAATATTGAAAACACAAGGCAAATACAAATAAAGTTAATTTCAAGCATTGAAATTTAGCTCAAAAATTGCTATTTAGAATAATTTTTCGCACTTTTTAAAGATAAATTCAAAAATCATGATCGATTAAAAATCATAATTTAATAGAATAAAATTAAAGTAGGGGAGATGGGGGCATAATGGCCACCTTAAGGAAAACGGTTATTTAACCATAGAACATAGCTATAATATGGAGGTTGCATTATTGTTTCGTGTTCAGACACTTGAAAAGCCTATTCCCTAACGGGCTGAAACGTAAAAAACTAGATGAAAACGTAAAAAAATGCATTTTAAAAAATTTTGCCAAAAGCTGAAAACCAGCCACTGTGGAGGCATAATGAGAACCACCCCTGAGGCAGTATGAGCACCCTTAATCAGAGCATGATGTGCGTTTTCTGCCGGGGAATCTAGCAGCGAATTCAATTCGATGAAGTCAGGTGAGTCGTAGATTCATTAAACAAAGCAATAAAAAAATAATCTAGGTCTGTTTGTAGAATACAAACAATTCACGCACGCTCATACATTAAGTGCTTTGTTCGGAGGATGATGCTACTAGCCGTATAATGTAACAATAAAAAAATCGATCATGAATTGTGAATGGAAAAAAATCACCTCGAACAGAAATCTAACTCTAGTCTTTTGATTACCTCTCCGACACCTTACCAATAGGCTAAATTGTCGGATGAAAACTAGTCAAGGTGTGGCGCTATAAATCAATTTTAATTCGCTGCTAGATTCTACGGCAGAAAATGCTCATTATGCCTCGATAATATGGTGCTCTATATGCCCCTAGTCAACAAATTTAAGTAAAAACGTGTTTTAAAATTGATAAAAGTGAAAAATCAAAAATTTTATGATGGTAAAAATTGACAAAAAATGTGTAGTACATCATGTTGCAGTGCGTACACTATAGATCAAGGTTATTTTAAGATCATAAGAGCTTATTTCGTGGTGCTCAAAAATTATAATATTTTCGTAACTTGAGAACCAAGCTATTTTTTTTTAAATATCTCTGTAAAGATGATAAGGAGATTCCTTTTTTTGTGAAAAATTAATACTATAGGAAGTACGAAACAAATCCTCATGAAAATTTATTTAAGAAAATACGTAGGGGAGAGTGGGGTATCGTGGGCCATGGGGAAATGTGGGCCACTTTTAATATCTCAGATGTGTGTTGAGATAAAAATCTCAAACCAACTGTCATCGTCGTCACTTTGCGTGAGCATGTATTCCTATATGTTGTTGACTGAAATACGCATCATACGTTCCTTTTATTTATCAAGCTAAAAAAGTTATAGAAATTTAATTACATAATTAAAAAAACACCCACTAATTTCATCAATGGGGAACCTAAATTGCATAAGAAAATTATGCTCATACGCTTGTGATCTTAGTTTTGTCATGATCTTTCACGTGGAAAAGGAATTTTTGATGAAACATCAATAAGTCACTCAAACGCAACCAATTTGCAAACCATAGCTTGTGGGGAATCATGGGTCACACATCTTGAATCACCTATATTTTTATGTTTTTATACACATTCAGAACTTAAAATACGTTTTACCTATCTGCAAAGTTTTCTTATGCCAAATGAAGAGTTATGAAAAATATTTTGTCTATCCTATATAAGAAATTTTGCCAAAACGTTCGCGAGCCAGGTTGCGATCATACACAGCTCTCTTTTTTATTTCATCATCTGAAATTGCTTTTAAATAACGAAATGAATTAGGAAATCACAGTTTTGGGTCAACTCATAAAATTTGCATGTTATTTGGTCAATTTGGATTTGGTGGCCCACGATTCCCCACCATTTTTCAAAATCCAAAAAATATTGCTTTTTTTCAAACAGTCAGAATTTGGGGAAAATAACTTATTAAAAAATTTAAAAAAAACCTAATGATACCTTGAAAATGTAGAAAACCATAGCATTTTTTATTTTCATTTTATCTTTTATAATAAAAAAATTATGGAACAACGAAAAAAAGTGGCCCATGATTCCCCACTCTCCCATACTTTCGTAGAAAAGCGTAGTGCTCATCATGCCCTGGGTGCTCGTTATGCCCTCATCTCCCCTAATAGTTTATCATTTATCAATCGCAGATTTAAACGATTAAATTTTCAAGCCCTGAAGATTTTGTCACTTTCAATTTAACTTTTGGGTTAGGTAAAGAAAAGAAGGTAGAAACTTATGTTTTTAGAGCACAAAAAATTCAAAATTGAAAAACAAAGACAAACTTATAAAAAATATTTCTAAAAAATTAAATAGTTTGACTTTTAAATTGGTAAATTTATTGTAAAATTTAAAAAATTACGCTGTAAAGTTCAGTGAATTTATTTGAAAATTAAAACAAAATATGAATATGTATAGGATAAGTTTTCTAACATTTAAGAAGGATTTTCTTTTCAATAAAACGTATAACGTCAATGGGTACCTTTTCTCGAATTTGGTCTTCCACTTTTAGTTTTTAAGATAGAAATTTAAAAAGTCTTAAACTCTGTAAGTTTAATGTGAAATCAATCATTGATAATTGATTAATTGTCAAATTGACATTTAAGAAAAAATCAAATTCTGAGTATGATTATTATACTTCATTCAATTAAGGAATAATATTTGGCTGAAGATAATTCATGGTCTAAAAAAAGTAAAATTCTAAAGTTAATACAAATTTGGAAAGATTTCATTACAAGTATTTCTGACATTACTGCAGAAACGTAAAAATTTGATTTCATTAATTAATTTTTTCGAAACCTACAAAATGATTGGATTTGCGCTTTAAAAATTATGTTAAAATTTCAATTTGGTTTCAAACTGTTTTAAAAACTCATTCAATGAAGTAAACAATTAGAAAAGTCCGCAACTTTTTTCGCAAAACATCAAATAACAAAATGACAAAATCATGAGTAAAGTTTTTAATTGATTCAAAATTTTAATTTTTAAGTGTTATGTTTTTGTTTCAATTTTTTTTATCTGCAGAAATTTCTTAAACTGTTTTAACCTATTTTCAAAAGTTTTTTCAATAACAAAAGCTGTTAGAAACATTGCAAATTCAGATTCAGGGCACTCAAATAACTCAAAATTAGCTTTTGTCAAAATGAAATTGCATTTCGGAGGAATGTAAATGGTGGCCTCGTTTCATTCATCAAATACTTTTGGAACCTGATGTTGAGCATTTAAAAAAAAACAAGAAACACAAAATAAATTTAGACTGATATTGGTTTTTTAAGAATGTTTCACATCAGCATAATATAATGATGATAAATAAAATAAAATATATGTCTATGGGAACGTTTGTTATTTAGGCAACACCAGGCAAATGAAACAAAATAAAGTAAGTCATTGATCTATTCTTGTCAGTGAAAGACATGTCTGAATGAATCTCTGAATTGTGATTCATAAAAATCGTAAAATCACGACAAAGTGCATCTCGCTGCTAACAGTTTTTTGGGTATTCTTTATGTTCTGCTCAATTCTCGTTCAATATTTTTATATTTGAAGAAGTTTTCCCTGTTATTTATTTGAGTTAAGTCTGATTTGTGGGAGTAGCAGGGATGAAATACCATAATAAGCCATGTGGGCCTCTTAAGATATGTTCTACGCACTTCTGCAAAGTGTTATTAAAAGGCAAAAGGTGGAACTGTTGAAAAAGTGTTGAATTTTGAAAAAGTTAATTATTTTCAAGTAAATTTGAATTGATTTGAACGATAAAGTTTATGCTTTGATCAAATTATCGGTTTGATTCAATGAAGCACTTTTATTAGCCTGATTCTGTTTATATCTCCTAAAGGTTTACCAATAATAAATATCGAACATAGGTCAGTATGAATGTTGAGGAAAGTTTGTTAGTTTAAAAATTCAAAAAACCAAATCTTAGCTCTTTCGCTCAGTAAATTTAAAAAAAAGTAACAGGATTAAACTTCACAGTGTCCGTAATTTTTACTGCTGCCTCCGGCCGGTGGATTGTTTATGGTTCATTATTAGGCTGCATCATAATCTCCAACAAGCACAGGCAGTCAGGATGGAAATCGGCATCAAAGGCTTCGTTTCGCTGCGCTATTTTTAGCCGTCCTCGATTTCAACTTCCGCCGTACAAACCGGCAGAGCTACCGACCGGATTCTCAAATCCATTTTCCGCCTACTGTGAGCCCAGGTTTGTAGCTGCCTGGTAGCGCGGTTAGTTCGAGCCAGCTATCCAGCCAGTCCTGGTTCTAAAATGCTGTTCCACCCGCTCTCGAAATGCCATCATGACTGGGAGCATGTTTTATTGGAATTTTAAAAATAAATATTGGTTCAGATAATTGGCTTCCGTACCTCTCCGTATCTGCCATTTCATTGCTGCGTGGTTGCGTAGAAATCCCGCTCCGAGTCAGAGTAAATTTTATAGGGAAGAAAACATGTTTAGGAGATTCCATCCTGCCCTGGTCGGTCGAAATGTTTGCCTCGTTAATGATGGCAGAAATTAAACGAAAGAAGGCATTTAGCCTAGTGTTTATTCAAATAGCGAACAAAACAGATGAAAACGTGAAAAACTGACAGTTCATTTGAAATATTAGAGCAATTTATTAAATTTGAGCAGTTTCATATTCATAGTAATAAGTTTGTATTTGGGACTATTATAAAAATCTCAAGGCAACCTAATTTACATTTTTCTGAGGTACAAAGAATTAAATAGCAGATTTTTACAAAATAACATTTTTTTTTGTTCAGCTTATATGTAAAATATTACAATTAAACATTTAAAAAATAAAGCTTTTTTATCAATAGAGGTTAAATAATAAACAACAAAACTATTTTGCCTGAAAAACTCCCCTTCGGCGGTATTTAGTCTACTTCACTTTAAGATATTTTTTACAACACTTTATGACGTCACAAAATGGGACTAACTTTTAGTTGTGAATAACAATTAACACACCTTTTGTATTGGGATTCAATTTTCGACATTCAAAAACCCTTACTTGTCTTTAGAAAAAAAAATTCTTCATGAAGTGTAACTTTACAAGCTCAGACCATTATAACTTCAAAATTCACTCATTGAATATTAACTTCATACATCTATAAGCTGGTAGCCACTAGACTATTATTATTATTATTTATTAAGACCCTTTAAAAAGTTATTCGCAAAACAAGTTGGTGCATCAATCTTAGGTGCGCTCCTATTTCCTGAATATCGAATTTTATTCGAATAAAAATAATTTTAATAATAAGATTAGACTCAAAAAGCTTGCCGGATTGCCCGGATTTTTCCCGAATGTTTTCACCTTTTTGCAATATCAAAGAAAAATTTTAATTTCGTAATCACAATAATTTAATTTGCGTCCAAAACATTGTTTTGTGCCGATTTTGTCCAAATAAACTGGCTAATGTTTTTCGATGAACAAAAACAAAGTTCAAGAGCTTTTTCTTCTTCATTATAATTGAAAAAATTCCAAATTTGCCTGAATATTACCCAGATTTTGGGTTGTAAACCTTGGGTTGCAAGGTTAAAATAGTCCGAATTTGCCCTACCCGGAAGAAAGCGGAAAAATATCTGGTATGCTATGCTGGTATGCTGAAACCAAAAAGATTCATTTTCCACGTTCGAAACTCAACATACTGGAATATTGGAAGAAAGCATTAAAAACTTCAAACCATTTTTAAGATTTGGATTTGAAATTTTTACTCTTTGTTTTTATGCAGAACTAGAACTTAAAATAGTTTCATAACGATTTAGATTTAGAACTTTATCATTCGGAACTTTCATTCAGATTCACTAGTTGAATTACGAACAAATAATTGAATAATATAACATAGAAAATCAAAGATTTATAATTCATATGAGAGATTTATTTTTTAAAATTCTGTTATAAATTTTTTCCCGATGCATAATTATAGGGAATTTTCGTTGAGATTTAGATTCAGAAATCGATTTATTCAGGTTCAAAAAGAAGAATTTAGATGCAGAACTAACATTCAAACTAAAAACACAAATCCACTATTATGAAAAAATATATCTTAATTCATTTTCAAGATTGTGCACCTTGAAAAATCTAAATTTCAATAATGGAATAAATTATTTATCAAAATCGCCCATCGCATACACTACTTAACTGCTAATCACTTAGATTCTAAGAAAATCGATTATGTCATGACAATTTTTTACTTATAATTATTCTTCAAAAACCCAATTTCAGCCTAAATTTAATTTTTGTTTCTTGTTCTTCTAAATATCAAACTCCTCATTCAAAAAGGTTTTGAATTCAGCTATTCAAAAAAGTTTTTTTTTTTCTATCAACTTTTGGTCTTGAAATAATATTTAACATATTTTAAAAATTATTGAAGACATTTCTGCATTTTTTTTTGGACAAAACAGTAAAACCTTCAAAATAAATCGAAACTGATTTTTTGAAATCACTGATCAACTTCTCCGAAACCACAAGGGATTTTGATTTCTGCGAAAAAAAATATAGATTTTTTTATTATCTTTTCCCCTACTGTAGAATACGGGAGTTTTAACAAATTTTTAAGAAGTTAAAGCAAAAGTGTTACAATCTACAATAAATTTTTTGATTGAAATGAAACCTTTTAAGTAATGTCGAAAAAATTCTTTTCAAATTTATACAAACATTTATGAACTTATTTTTAAGGCCATTATATTTCAGAAATAAGAACATCAAGCAGGCTCGTGCAAAGGACCCACCGGGAGTTTTCGAAATTCAAATTTAGCCAAAAATAAAGACAATGCCAAAAATACACAAGAAACTAGGAAATTGATTTCTAAACCATTTTCTTACTTAAAACTAGCACACAAACTCAAAAAATAATAAATTTTACTAATACAATTATTCAACATTTTTAAAACGAATCAGAATGAGTGTTTCAAATCAATGCTATTTCCGGTAAGTCATTGATAAATCATTCAAAACGATGTTCCGGAATGTAACAAGAAATTTGCTTGAGAATAAATTTTAAGCAGTCTGAAAAAGAATGCAAATCAAATTTTCGAATCAAGCTACGGACATAAGAATTAATGCACATAAATAGAATACATAAAATATGTCACCAGTTTAATAAAAAACAGAATACTCAAATAAATGTCAGATCACGTAAAAATAAACCATGACTAAAAATTGTTAGAAAAATTATGATGATTGTTATTTATTATTCTTCATATTTTAAATTTCTTTTCTTTATTTTCAATGGAAGGATTGATAAAAAAATATCCTACAGTAATATTTTAGTTTGAATAAAATTATCACGATTAGAAATGTGAATTCTGGATAAGGGAAAAAAATTTTAGCTTAGGAGAATTTATTTAACAGTTGATAGTTGAATTTGATTTGATAAAAAAAAAGAAAATATATATGTTCATTTCGAGACTGCCAGTGATTATAGTCAAAGATAAACCTCTTTCTGTATTAAAATTAGTCCAGTTATTAAAATAAAAGGCTAAAAACGTTATGAAGATCAAAACAAAAACTTCATAAATAATAGATAATACAAAACGTTCAGTTATAGTGACTTGTGACAGATTGGGAAATGGTCAATAAGAAACTTCAAAAATAAAAATAAAAATAATGAATTCCAAGTTTTTTTGTATTAACAACACATAGATAATATAAATTAAGTTTAGATTGCGCATTAAAATTTTACATTAAAGTTGCCACTTCGAATTGAATCAATTATAGAAAAGATTAATTCAAAAATCATGATTTAATTGCATGAAAATTAGAGAACGTTTTTAAATTTTCAATCGAAGGTTTTAAAGTTTAAAAGTCGCTTTTAATTGGATTATTGCGTCCAGAAAAAAACAGAAGGAGGAAACTAAAAATTTAGTTTGAAAGGAAGAAGATAATGTTTTCAAAATTTATAAAATCAGATTTGTAAAACCAAGAAACACTTATGAAAAAAATAACATAAAATGTAAATGGTTTTACTTTAAAATTCGGTTAATTTATTTGATAATTTAAACAAAATGTGAAGATGAAAATGATAAGTTTTTAATATTTTAGAAAGATTTTTTTGAATAAACTCGTCCAATCATCAGAAAAAAAAACTAAAAAATGAATTTAATTGATAATTTTAAGGAACACCAATTTGGTGCCTATGATTTAATGAATGATTTGATAGATTTAAGAGTCCTGAGCTGGAATCTATTGTCAAATTTTGACTATCAGTTTATAAGCTGGAGCTTATGAGCTTTAAAATGTATCAGTTTTAAGTGAAATAAATCATTTGTTTATTTTACAAATTTGATTCAATTAAGGAATTATGATGATGATGCAGAATCTAATAAAGTTAAAATTTACAGTTTATTAAAATTTGGAAAGATATCATTACAAGTATTTTTGACATTACTAAATAAAGTTTGAAATACATTGAATTTATTTAACCAAATTTGTTCAAACCTGCAAAACGATTTGATTTTTGCTTTAAAAATATCTAAAATTCAATTTTGAACAATCTGAAAAACTCTATGAATTTTTTTCGCAGAACTCAAAATTACTAGAAGTCTTGAGAAAAGTTGAAGATTAATTTATACCTTAATTTTTAAATGTAATGTTTTTGTTTTAAAGTTTGGCAAAAAAATGCAGAAATTTTTTAAATGATTTAAAAATATTTGCAAAAGTTATTCAAAAAACAAAAGCTTGTAGAAAAATTGCAAATTTAGATGCAGGGCACCAAAATTAATCAAAATTAGCTTTTAAATTCTTTGCACCTCGAAAGATGTATATTTTGGGGCCTTCTGTAATTTATCAAAACACAAATCAAACTTGAGACTGAAATAAGTTACTTGAGTAATATTTCATATCAGCAAGATTTTTTGTAAATCAAAATTTTCAGTAATAAAGTAGAGGATACTAGGTTTAAGATTTTGTTCTGCCAATTCTGATGACCATCGTGAGTCATAAAATATGGCTACCAAATTTTTGATGTATAAAATTAGAATACGATGAAGTAAATTTTGAAATTAAAATGGTTGGTTTCAAATTGCTAATTTTTTTGGCTACACTTCTGAATAAAAACCTTTTCTGAAGGCAAGGTAGGGTTTTTGTATGTCAAGTTTAGAGTTTCAAAGCATGCGGTTGAATGAATTGCGAATCGAAATTTACAACTACAACTTACTTCTATTTAAAACAAAGTTTCAAAAAGAGGTAAATAACTACCTACGTTTAGTTTTTAAAATATTTGATTATTAAATTGGTCGACTTTTCTTCACAACTTTTCATTCATTATCGATTGAAGTTGAGCATCAACTAATAATTTAAAAATTATATCGGCATTGTTTGGTCTTCTTCACAGTCTGTTGCTGTTGGTTGCCACTAAAAATACTCAGGTTTCCTTCCGCATTGCCGTGTGCTATCGGTGGTTTTTCCGCAAAAATTTTCGTGAAACCATGGAATTCTTCTTCTCATGGCGGCAGCAGCAAAGAGCTTTCGTTTTTCAGCGTTGTTGGTGGCCCAGAAAGCCACTGCTGAGAAGTTGAAGTGAGTGGAAATGGAAGGACGGGCTTCCACTCCACCACAGGGCGTTTCGGTAAAATCAATAAAGCTCATTAGTGAAATTATATTCGTGCTCACTGACAATAAACACAAATCATCAATACACTGGTGCCGGTTATTAATATCATCGCCGGATGTGATTTATGGCGTGCAGTTGATATTTTTCCCTTGTCAAGCCACAATGTGTTTATCCGCCCGTTGCTGTCGTCAAGTAGGAAAAATCGAAAACAGCCCACACCAACTTACATATATCGTTGAAGCAAGGCGGCGAAAGGCGAAGTGCGAAATACATGTGATCGGACCATTTGGGAATTTTCACCTACCTTTGTACACGTAGAGACGTAGGAAAATGTTGAATAAATAATTGAACTGTAACGATAAGTCCGGAGGTGAGCTTCATTATAAGACCGACAAAGCCGGCACGGCTGAAACTAGAATTCAAATGTAGGAGGGTCCAATCAGGGATTCAACTTTTAACATGCTATTTAAAATCACTTCTACATCACTTTTTTTGTAAAATCGTACAAGTTGACCTCGTAGATATCGTAAGTAGGATTATGTCATTCTTCTTTTTCGAATCATACAATTTTTGGTATGAGATATAAGATTTTTTCTTATATCTTAAAACTACTCCGAACATGTAGCCCTTCACAACTCTTTCATTTTCATGAATTATAAAGGAAATAACAGTTAAAAATTTTCAAATGAATTTAAGAGTATGGATACATTTATAATGATTGGGCTCAAGTGAGCAGTAGGCGTGTGCTTGAACGGTGAAGTTTGGAAAAATTGTTGCTCCGGTGAAATTTTTCTCAAAAGTTTTGTTAGAATCGATTTGTAGGGACACTAAACTACCGGATCTGATGAGGTTCCTGCATTGGAATGTAATTAAGCCGATTTGAAATCAAAACCTAATCATTGAGTTCCGGGATTGCTTTTCGGAGATTCGGGATTGCTTTTCGGAGAACTTCAAAACTGTGACAGTGACATGGCGTGAATTGCTTGCAATTGTACTTAAGGTGTCTCCCAGGTCCTCATTGCACGGAAATGGTCGATTTGATTTTGAAGGCATAAAATCGTGTTTATGAAGAACAGGTTCGAACTAATCGATAAAAATAACGAAGGAGTGAAAGCAAGCAGGTCCGATAACGGATATCAAGCCCAAATGATGTCTAACGGATCCGAAATCTTTCTAAGCAATTGGATGAAGCTAAGTATTAAAATAATTTAAATAGAAATATTTTTATTTAATTTTCAGCTCGATGATCAGTAGTTAATTGAAATACATATACCTTTGTGTGTATTCATAGAAGTGATTGGAGAATTTTTTTTCAAATAATTTGCTCACGAGAGTTATCCAAATTTCGTTTTCCAAAGTATTTTAAACACAAAAACACAAAAAATTTATCAATGTTGTTATATTTCTAGATCAATCATGATGGACTGTTTCATTTCGGGATATTCTGTGAAACTTGTTTAGTCTTAAGCATTTCAAAAAATCGGCTCTTCCGTCAAATCAAAAGATTGTGTAGAAAAAAGACTAGTAGAGTTGAAAAGGACACAATATTATTCAGTTAACATAGAAAGCAAGTTTCAAATAATGAATCATTTGAGAATTTTTTAAATCTGTTTAACGAATTAACGTACGGTATGATGATGGAAATCATTAACAATTCATTTATTGAAGAATTGTTCTGAGCTTTACGAAAAACAATCTTTAGTCTCAAACAATCTCGCTGGCGTTGAAAGTGACAATGTTCTTAATGAGTAAATTGGGAAATATTTTATATTTTGGCAAGACTTCTAATACTAATGGGCTTATTATTGTGATTATTATACAGCTTGAATAGAACCACACGAAAGATTTCTTGTAATGGACTTTCATTTCTTGATTCACTTGTGACAAACAAATTAAAATGTTTTTCAGATTCTTGATCGTAAATTCAATTCATACACAGAATTTATATCTTTGTATATCTGAGAGTGTTAAAAACTAAAATATTGAATGAAATTGACTAACAACAAAACCCAGGTGAAACCTAAGTCAAATAAAAAATAAAAGCTTTTTCAATGGCAAGTGGCGCTACAAGATAATTCCAATTTTTTTTTCTTTTGAGTACATTAAAATTCGAACAAATAGTTCGTTTATTTTGAAATCAAGGCTATCGATAAGAGCGTAAAAAATAGGTTAAAATATTCGATTACACTAGTCAAAAGTGTCTCCTGATCATATCCTTTCACCCAAATCTCCAGTCCAAAATTTTTTGCTAGGATGCAGAGGTAACCTCGGTTCTAAAGCACGAATTATTTCTGTCATCCCTTTCTCTCTTTTTAAACTATCTATTGACTACTAGGACGTGGCCGGCGCCGTTATTGATGATTAAAGAGAGAGCATCAATTTTGGGCATTGTGGATGTGCTGTCAGTCCCAGTCACCATTCTTTTGACCTTTGATCAAAATTGGTGGCCTCGGTCAATCACGGAGTAGCAACCATTGGCGATGTGGAATTCATTCTACTGAGCCACACCAGCGAACATGGTGTTCGAAATGCAGAAATGATAATGATCTGATTCAAGATATGTTTCCAAAACAAGGTCAATTGAACAATTTGGTACCATAAAGAGAACAGAGATTTTTTTCTCAAAGCTTATAATAAAGCATTTCGGATTCAATGATTTAAGGTGGATGTGAGTAGTCAATCAAGCTAAGCTAAGCTATTTATAATGATTGGGCTCAAGTACGCGGACAGGTAGACGGGAGTCTAGGACAGATGAACGTCTCTGATAGACAACACATTTCGACAAGAACGTCTTTGTCGAGGTGTTGAATTGGTAGAGGAACCTGGGCTGCCTGTCCGCGGAAGAACTGACGAGGGTACTAGCTCGCGCTTGCGATGCTGCGATGACGAGAAGGGTCAAGCGTAAAGACTTCAGGCCACTGTTTACTGGACACAGCGGATAAGGTCCTGGAGAAGGGATTCAGAACCGACTCCAGTGGTACTCTGAAAGTTAGGGCGGAGACTCGGAGAAACAGTTTAATTCCCGTAGAGGGCGTAGCACTGTAGACGCCATCCACTCTGAAAGACGAACGAATAAGAGAGGGCTCCGCTTTTGCGCGGTACCTAGGGGTGATGATCGACGACAGACTCAGCTTAACGGGTCATGTCAATTACGAACGTAAGAGAGCGGCAATGACCACGGCTTCTCTCACACGGATGATGTCAAACTCCTCGCTAATCCGAAGAAGCAAGAGGAGGATACTGCCAAGCGTGACCTTGTCGTCCATAAAGACACGCCAAACAGGTAAGGGATCTCTCCAATGAGGACTCGATATCCAACTTGCAGCAGTAGTGGGGCAGCTAAGCGAGAGGAAGGTGGACAAATCGTCTGATCCCGCACATCGGGAGCTGGGTCGGAAGAAAACACGGTGAAGTAGACTTCCATATGACGCCATTACTGATTGGTCATGGATGCTCATGAAGTACCACTACCGGTTTGGATATGTGGCTTCGTAATATTGTCCAGCTTGTGGTGACGAAAAGGAGACACCCGAACACGTGGTTTTTGCCTGTCCGAGGTTTGCGGCTGCGAGCACGACACGACGGCAAACAACGTGGAGTAGGATGTGTACGGATTCCAACACTTGGCATTCGGTCAGCGATGGGTTCATCCGGATCATGACTGCCCTGCGGAGAAGCTGGAATCAACGGCAGTCCAGCAATGGAACGCATCGAACAACGCATGATAGGCTAATCCCGAGACTTTCAGACTGTGAAAATTAGAAGTATGGAAAGGTCAACTTCTACCTGACACAGTTCCTTTCGGGTCATGGTTGCTTCAAGCAATACCTTCATCGGTTTAAGGTTATCAGCTCGCCTTATTGTCCGGAGTGCGTAAAAGGTGTCCACGATAAAATTGCAACACTATGAAATTGTTCTAACTTTTTAACCGTTGGGTGGAACTTTATGACAATTTGGGTGGATTTAGTTCTTAAAGCATTGCTTACATCCTGCAAACTTTAAAGTCCTGTGATCAAAACTCGCGGAAATGTAGTCGAAAAAACAGTTTGTGCGTGATAACATCTTGAGCATCCATCACGTTCCATCGCTAAAATGTTGGGAATAGCAAATTCCATGGTGTCACGAATGATTAAGCGGTTCGAGGAACGATTGACCACCGATCGGAAGCTCAGAAGTGAAGGAAAAGGTATCCCGTACAACACCAAAAATCACAACCACGTAGTTCAACCGAAACCCGAACACCCCCGTTCGGTTGTGGCTATGCCGAGGTTTTATCCAGAAGGTCAAAACTAAGGCTGGGCTTCGAACTTTCAAGGTAGAAAAGGCCCTTAATCGCTACGAGAAGCAAGTCCCCCAAAGCCCGTAATGAAGTTGTTCCTCAACATGCTGACGAAAGTTGAATGCTGTATCATGAACGACGAAGCATATGTGAAGGCCGACAGCATACATACCCCCGGCAACCTTTTTTTTCACTACCGAGGATAAGTTCAGCGTTCTGGAGCAAGTCCGCACTCAGAAGATGTCCTAATTTGCGAAGAAATTCCTGGTATGGCAAGCTATCTGCACGTGCAGGAAGCGGAGTGCATCTTTCGTGACCCAGGACACAATGAACGGACAAGTGAACATCAAAGAGTGCCTCGAAAAGCGGCTACTTCTTCTCCTGAAGGCCCATAACGTCCCAACAATCTTCTGGCCGGAATTGGCTTCATGCCACTACTCCAAGGACGTGCTGACAATAAGGTCAATTCTGGAGCTCCACTCCTTCGAGAAATCCTGGGCGATTATGAAGCAGCACCTTCTTAAACGACCTAAGGTAGTGAAGACAGTCGCGGAACTGAAGAACGTATGGGTTTACATGCAAAAAACGGTTGATTTAGAATCTTATAGCCGAGGTAACCGATCTTTCCTGCAGCAAAAGGAAGCTGACATACCATTCGGGGTGGTCGTGACGGAATTCTACCTTGGTAGTTTCTCAATCGGCTATGCCTTGGTGGTTAGAAATGCAACGGGAGTACATGCTGTGACGAGTGTGAGTTTCTCTGAAAGCGTTGCCTAATCGGCACACGTCTCGAGGTCTTCCGTACCTGTCTGAAGTTGGTGAAAGATACGCTTAATTTTATTCAACCATTTTTGGTTCAAAAATAAACAATGTTTTGGTTTTTCTTCAGAACTGCCAATATGATTATTTTTTAACAATTTTTTGAGAGCGATTTTAACCATGTTACTAGTTCTTGTATGTTGGTATGTTGGTTATCCACCATGGGTGCACAGATTCACCGCAGTTTCCGCCTAAGTATGTGTTTACCTGCATTCTTTAGATTATTAAGTTCGACAAATCTCCAATGCAACGCGTACATAATACCCGGACCCCATGGCTTCGTATGAACTGTTATGGATGAATGTATTGTGTTGATGTTTTTATATTTTGAAAGAACGAGTCAATCAGGTGGGCTAGTTTACCTACAGGCATCTGTGTATATACCTGGCCAGCTGGCAACTGATTGAACATTCTCATTATATAGTCAGTTATAAGAGGAAACACATCTTACCTGTCAGCAACTTATGGGATTCGAGAACCCAAAAGTTTTTTGCACACGAATCCAAGGTGATTTTAGTAGTATGAACCCACTCACGGCAGCAAACACCCGGTTGTTATGGTTTGAAGTCAAATTTCCATCTTTAAAAAAAAACACGGCAGTCCACGAATGGTGTAGGATGACGTCCGGTCCCTTGATCGAAGCTACAAAGATAAGGTATCATCTTTTGTGTAGGTCATGGGTGCGCCGCGAACGGATGTAGGTTATCCTGCTAGATGCTGGTTGGATGCTAGAGAGTATCTGAGTAGGGCCACTGTCCCTGGGAAACTGCGGGGATAAGACAATATCTTTTTTGTAGCGGACGTCGGAGCGGTCGTAAGAAGGGGGTAAACCACTGTCGGGGATACCCACGGGTAGAGTGGTTCTCGATGCCGGTCGATCTTCTGGAGTCGGTGTAGGCTGTCGTCACTCTCAGGAAACACCCGAAACGTAGCGTTCAAAGTCCCGAATGTGTGCCGTGACAGGTGCGAGTCCTGGCTGCTCACGATCTGGCACACGACGGACAGAGGTTGCCAGCCAAAGGCATATAAGAAGCCAAAGGCTTCTGCCAGCCAAGGGCCCCATTGACAGGGGGCTGTTAAGTAGAGTGCGTCCGATCTCATGGTTTTAAGCTGAAGATAACGCAACATCTTCTGCGTAGCAGATACCGTGGGTACCTCGCATGAGTGCCAACGATCGAAGCTGCGGGGATATTTAAGACTTTACCTTCTTCGCAGTGGAAATTATTGGGAAAGGGTTATTCTATTATCGGAAAATACCCAAGGGTAGAGTGGCTCTCGACGTCGGATGAGCGATTCGAGTCGGTGTAAGATGACGTCGGCATACGACGGGCATAAAGTTGGCAAACGTCGAATCCTGGAAATAAGAGGTAGGGCTTCGAGTCGTTTGAGGATAGGTGATAGACCTCGAGTCTCCACAAAAAGAGGTCGGGTCGAGTCACAAGAGGGGAGATCAGGTCTATAATCAACCAAAGGAGGAGTTTAGGTGGCTATCTCGAGTCATTAAGAGGAGAGGTCAGATCTCGAGTCACTAGAGGAGAGATCGGGCCTTGAGTCATGTGGCGGAGAGGTATGCGTACGTCAACCTCTAGTCGATGTGAGGAGGGGTTGGATGTCGAGTCGTAAGAGGAAAGATCAGGCCTCGAGTTGCGAAGAGGAGAGGTTGATGTATAAATCTCGAGTCATTACGAGGAGATGTCGGTTTTCAAGTTGTGACTTTGTTGTGACGATATCTTATTCATTTATTGACCAAATTACATAGAGTTTTCTGTAAAACATTGCAAAACTAATCCAGAACAAGAAGGAAGTGAGAAATTTAACCAAAAGTTTGCAACGATAAAATTTGTGCACTTTTTCTCGAACTCCCCTCAAAAGCCTCTTTACAGTTTCCGGTTTGACTTTCGGCAGGCTTTTGTCCATATTTTCTTGAACTCGTCGATGGACTGTGCTTCTCTACCATCCTCCCGAAGATTGCGCTTGATGATTGCCCAGTAACGCTCTACCGGGCGCAGCTCAGGACAATTTGGCAAATTGTCCTCTTTCTCATCAAAACATATCTTGAAGGATTGATGGTACCTGTTGTGAAATATGGCGAACTTCTTTCTCCGCAAGAGCAGATATCTTGCCAAACAAGCACTTTTTTGCCAAACTTTTCGATTTCAATGGATCGCTTATCCTTACCAACAATTGCGTTGAAAAATTGCGACCCAGGAAGAGCGGCTTTTTGAAAAAATGGCAAATCATCAGGAGTATGGTGCTCTCCAAACTTTCTGATGATTTGATAAACCGCAGACTTCGATCGTTTCACAAGCTTTGCAATATTTCTATACGATAGTCCATCTGAGCAGTACTTTTGAATTATAAAAACACGAGTTTCTTTATCAATTCGTCCCATTTTTCGAAATCCAGTCACTTTCTCACCAAAAAAAAATATGTCAGTGCTTTATCAACAAACTTTTATACACGATGAAACCAGTTTCATCAAATTTGGGTTAAACGTCAACTTTTTATCGTAACATCTAAGTGTCCGTTTTATTAAACGAACACTCCTTATACACAGAGTATGTGTATCAGAGCTCCCATTGTATCTATGGATCCAGGGTAGCAAACTGGGAGACGCGGTGGCTCACCTTGCCTTGGAATACAATCCGTAATCCGAAAATTTCGAAATCCTCCAACAGTTTTGAGTGTTGATATTTAATGTCCTTCACCTTTTTCATTATGCATTGAAATAACAAAAACTTCAATTTTGCCAACATGACGTAGTAATTTACATCGAATAGAACAGCATAAGTCAATCACAGTCTGCAATGCTGATATGTGCCACCCACAGAAATCAACTGCCATAGGTAGCTGGATTTTGAACCCGGCGCTCGCTGCTGCAGCCGATAATCAGTCAAAATCCACCTGACATGTTTTCCCTCCGATATGCCAACATGTGTAAATCTTTCCCAGAACGCCACAGAACATGATGGATTACCCTGGGCCGATAAAACTCAAACTGAACCGAATACGACAGAGCCGAAAAGATAAACTCCATCATTCATTATTGTTATCCGAAAAACTCAACTCGGAAAACCATTACCAAATTGTTATCTTTGCTGGCAGGTCCTTTTGCTGCTGGCATCAGTCGAGCCCTCCTTCTCTCGGCTCGGTGAGATGGGTGGGCGGGTCCTTCAATCGGCTTGCCGCTTGCCTTACCTACATTACCTGTTTTTCCGCTCATTTTGTAAATGAGGAAAAACGCAACAAGCTTTCGGGGTGGTGGTGTGGATTCGTACACTTTTGTTCACCATCGAAAATCTTGATGAGAGGAAAAAAAGGTGGAGGAAACAGGAACTCCACAGGACAAAGAAAGTGAGCCCTCACACACATCCCAAATCCACCCACTCCACGATGGCTCCAGCAGCAGAAGCAGCGGAAACCTTTCAACAAAATGAAGAAAGCCGAGGCCAAAATAAATGGCCCTCGAACAATTACGAATGATAAATGATTTTTCGAGCCAGTTGGCAAGGCTTCTGGAAATTCGACCCCGTACCTCATACCGTTTTTATTGAAACCAGCCAAAGTGACAAATATTCATTTGTAATAAACATGTTTACTTTCGTTTTCGAAATGACCACCACGTGCAAACAGGATAGTTGCGTACCCACCCCCACCCCCACTCGGACACACAAACAAACAAAGCCCATCAAGGAAGTTCTCTTCGGTCGTGTTCAAACATAATATATTACAACTATCAAAAATGTAAGACTTCGTGCGTGAAAACAAACATTTCATGTAATGATCGGTACCGGTTGTTTTTTTGTGTGCTTGTGGTATGAGGATTTTTATGACGATGGAAAAATACGGATAAAGGATTATGATGAGAAATGCTATGCCACAACAAGCACGTGTTCCTAATTAGAACCAATGATTCCGATGAAAATGTTGAAAAAAGTTGGAGCAGTTGTTTATATACATTACGTCCAAAAAGATGTCTGTTTATTATTCAATAAATAAAAAAAATGATGCCATAACGAAGGCTTATTTTGCTGTTACTGAAAAATCAGCACAAATTAATCCAACTGTGCTGGAAACGACTGAGTTTGTTGTTTGATTTCAGTTCAGTTCAAGTTCTATCACCTTTTAACAAACACGATTTTTTATTGCAGAAAACTTAAATATCAAATCATGTAATCTGCGCGGTGAAAGAAATGAAAGCTTAATGATACCTAAATCAGCTGTTTAGCAAAATTTGGCTCCTAATTTTAGTATTGGTTTGCCATTATATTTTCTAAACAGTGATACTTGAATAAAACCTAAATTTGCCATCAAATTCAGGAATCAAAATTTGCTCGGCATTGTTATTGATTTTGTTGTTATTTCAACAAATTCCCAGGCACTCTTTTTGGTCGGTTGTGCCAACGTAAGAACTTTTAACAACACAAAAACACACGACGTATTACAAGACACAACAACAGATTTAAAACTTATAAATCTTTTAATAAATTTTTAGTTGAAAAGCATATCAAACTGAACAACACGTATCATGAAGATATCGGTACAAAAAAATGGGAATAATTGAAGTGATGCGTGTATCAAGCAACGAATATTTCAACAGAAGTCTGAGAATTCAGAGCCATTCGCCTTTTTTCTGAAGCGTGCGTGATTTTTTTATTAAACATATTTTGCTTAATTTACCACAACTTTGACTGTGGCCTTGAGTGCCATTTATACGTTTTTATCACAAGTCTACCAGTAATTACCGTGGTGCCGTGTATTTGAGAGCTGATTTTAATTTTCTTAGAGGCTTTGTATGCACTTCAGATCAAATCAAACAGCTCGAGATTGTGGAACCCAAATTTTTTAAATGTAACTGTTTAAAAAAAAAATAAAAATCATAAAAGTTTAAAATATATTGACCTTAAATCAATAACTCATTTTCTCGAAACCTCTGAGTAATATTGGCATCCGAAAACAAAAGTCACGGAAATAGCTTTGAGAAATATAAAAAGTAAACCCGAGAAACTTTTCAGTTTTTCACAAAATAGAATAATGCTGTACTATCAACAATAACACAACCTACGAAAGGTAGAAATTCTTCAGACTAAACCTATTATTTATATTTTCAAAGCATTGTAGCACTTTCGATTTATTTTAAAGCGTTAAACTCTCTAACCTGAATATCTTGAAAAACATATAAACCTTTATTTTGTCAAAAAATAGTTTAAAAAGCCGTCTTATTCTTGACCAACTTTTGTTCATCGACACAGATGGAAAATTTAATAAAACAAGGCAACAGAATGAAAATTTTCCGAGGTGCAAAGAATTTAAAAGGTAATTTCCAAATTTGCATAAGCTTTCATTCTATCAGCTATTGATTTCGAAATAACTTTTGAAAATACGTAAAAATTAAATAAATTGTTGAACGTTTTGGGCAAAAATGTTGAACATTACAAGTGTTTGAAAACAAAGGTTTTTATTCGATGATCAAGAAAAAGGATTTTTGTAATTTTTTTCAATTCTGAAAAAACGGAAATTTTAATGAAATATAGAAGAAGATTACAACTTAATCAAATCTGGAATACTTCTTAACCCTTATCCGCTATTAAGTGTCAATATGATACTATTGGAAGTTTGGTGGCTTGTAACTTTATTCGAGTGCATCCTAATAAAAAAAAATCTCCGAGGACCCTCAATGAACTCTACAAATCTTTGATTATTCTGAATCACACAGCAAAAATTATACATCCAAAAATTACGGCAAATGTCCTGTTACAAAAAGGAGCAGGACATTTACCGTAATTTTACAGGTCGAAAACAAATTACGTGACATTTAATGTTTAGTGTACAACATTTGCTGAAATAATAAATGAATCTTCGTTAACTTTTAAGGAAAACAATTAAAAATTACCGTTTTTTTTAAATTCAGGTTGATTTATTTTAAAGATTGCAGTTTTTTCCAAAATTTATACTTTTGGAAACCTCGTGAGGTAACTCAAATATGTTTACAAAAGTTCGCGAAGGGAGAGATGGGGGGTTGAATTTACAAATTTTCAAAAATCGGCAAAGAAAAGCAAATTTTATGTTCAGCGAAAGACGGTAAGCTTTGAATGAGTGATGAAAAAGGAGGAGGTGCTGCACACTGTCCCTCTCCCACTTATTTGATATTATTAAACTAAATCAGAAGTGTCTAAAAAAATCAATTTAGAAAAAAATAAAGACTTTTTAAATCAATTTTCTTAACAAACATATTCCGATAGCCTTTGATACAGCTTCAATCCGCAAATCAATAACTTTCCAAGGCGAAAAAATGTTGAATAATATTTTTTTTTTTTTGGCTTTATTAGAGACACTTTAACATTTTCATGTCGTTCGTGTCTGAATAATATATGATTTTGGTAATTTTATACAACATAAGCGACATATGAGCTGAAACGTTAGAAATTAAAATAAAACACTTGATGTTTAAAAAAAAGGAAATTTCTAGCATCTTTTAATAACTTTTTTTCCTGACATTTTTTTTAAATCAGTGCAAGGTTAAAACAACGAAATTTTTATGATTCTTATTTTCCATTTTTACTTTCGAAAAGCAAATATATAAAGTGAGTTTTCGATAATAATTGCAATGATTTTCTAAATGTTCCAAAGCTATGAGATTTTCATATTATTCTGGTACATTCGATGAAAAGGTATTTGAAAATATCGTATTGTCTCTAACCAATTCTGAAAATCATTCCGGATTGTGAATTTTGGTCAAGAATTTTATTTGTAAATCCTTATTAAATTTCTAAATAAAATCATGCAATGTGATTCTGATGTCTAGAGAATTTCAACTCTACATTCGTTATTCTGTACATAAATTTCAAGTTCTCATGCTACATTTCCATAATAATAAAATCCAGTACAAATGAGATGAAATTTAAGCCCTTCGTTTGAAAAACAACAAATTTGCTGCGAACAATAAATAAAAAAATAATGAAAAATGTGTTTTATTACTTGATGGATACATACATGGATTAACAAAAGAATTTAAAATTAAAAATTGATTGGGGGGATAAATTTTTTCACATTTTTCCAGTTAACAAAAAAGGTTTTAAATCTTTGGACTATGAGTAATTTTGATTCCTGGAAAATGTTACATAAGTTTTTTTTAACTTTGAAGGAGGAATTATCTGCATAGCATGAAAATCTAAGAAAAAAGAAAAAAATATGTTTATCCCTTTCTTGAAAAAAAAAAAAGAAATTTAAATACAAATTGAATTTAAGTTAGTTTTGAAAGCAAAACGCTTTGCAGTTTGCAACAACAAACGCTTTTATGTGATGTCAGAAATATTGATTATAAATTTTGTTTTTTCAATTCAATTTAGTAAAATTTGCAGAATTTAATTTTTTTAAGTATCGTTTCACTGAAACTAGAAAATATAAGCAAAATCTGGACCCTTTATTAAGTAAAGAACATTCAAAGGATTTCAAACCAGTTTTGAAATTTTTAAGAAGGTTGATTTATTTGTTAGCTACCAATTACTAACCAGTAAGAATTGATCCATTTTAAATTTCCACCAGTAAAACCACTAAAACTAGAAGTGATAGACAAAATAAAAAAAAATATTCGAATTCATGACGCCGAAACCTTTCAAAATCAGCAACTAAAACATTGCATAGAACCTTTATCAATTGCAATTAAAATAATCAACTTTTTTTGGTCAAATCTGTAACTGAAATATAACTTAATTTTGATTATAATTGTGTGAATGATCTGGGAACAACATTGACGATATGATTGGTGTGAATCTTAAAACCCAAAAAAATTGTTCAAAAAACACCTCTAGTTAGAGGTGATAGCCCGAATAAAGGTACAACAATGCCAAAATTTGAGTCTAAATTTCCATATGTGAATACCTCTGTTATACAGTGAGCGAAATAAGAATAGCACCACTATGTGTTTTGCTTGTTAAAATATGAATGATTGAAAATAACGAAAATTTTCTTCCACAGTTTGTTCTGAATTGCTTAAGCGATAAATCAAGCATAAGTTTACTTTTTTTGGACGTAGCAATTGGCGTTGAGGACCAAAAATGTGAAAAAAGGGTGCGAAATAAGAATAGCACCACTTGAGTTTTCCATCAAAATCAAGTTTATTTTTTAAAATTTACTGTGTAAAAGTGAATAATAATGCTTCTACGAATTATTTGAATAGATAACTGCATTTAAAGGAGTTTTCCAGAATTTCAAAGGTTTTCAAAGGTTTTAAAAGGTGGTTTTAATTAATGCTTCTCTAGCGTTAAGGAATTTGATATTTGAGCTATAAAAATTTATCAAACTGCTTGATTTCTTCATTAACATTCATAAGTATGATGCAAAATGATGAAACAAAGATTTGAGGCTGAGTTTGAATCCAAAAAACAGGTTGGAATTCAAAAATACTAATGTTTTTTAATAGTCATACACTATTTCTCTAGATTTAAGTCATAGATGGCAGCACTATCTTGCAATTTAACCAAATTCATGCCCATTTTCGCATATCCGGGATTAATTGGGGAGTGCTGGATGATTTTGGTCAAGAAATAAATACATGTACCCTGTGAAAGCTTTAGAAATTCTAAGAGCACTAAATCCAAAAAAATTTAGAATTGCATCAAGGCCACTAATAGTGATTTTTTTGGACCGATTATTAGAATAAAGTCATACTTTGCGATGGAGCTTGATGGACAAGACGGCTATCAATATTATTGGTATGATATGCAATTGAATCGAAAGTTGAGATGAGCAGGAATTTTGGCGATTGTACATTTTTGTGCTGGTGATTCTTTTGCAAATCCGGGAAGGCTTTCTGCAGCGTGAACTTCCACAAAACTGTGATAAGAAAATACCTCAAATTGATGAATATGGGCCTAAATAAACCTGGAAAATCAATATTGAGACTAAATTTGGTTTTAACTGCAAGATAGTGCTGCCATCTACGACTTGAAACAGGAAAAAGTGTGGTTTACTGAACAAAATCAAAGTTTTTGATTTCCAACCTATTTTTTTCTGAATCAAAATTATTCCCGAATGTTTGTTTCATCATTTCACGTTATTTCAATGAAGAAAGTTAGAAGTTTGGTAAAGAATTACAGCTCAAATATCAAATTCCTTAACGCTAGGGGAGCATCTCTTAAAACCCCCTTTTAAAACCTTTGAAAACCTTTGAAATTCTGGAAAACTCCTTTAAATGCAGTTATCTATTCAAATAATTCGTAAAAGCATTATTATTCACTTTTACACAGTAAATTTTTTAATATAATCTTGTTTTTGTTGAAAAACTCAAGTGCTGCTATTCTTATTTCGCACCCTTTTTTCACATTTTTGGTCCTCAACGCCAATTGCTACGTCCAAAAAAAGTAAACTTATGCTTGATTTATCGCTTAAGCAATTCAGAACAAACTGTGGAAGAAAATTTTCGTTATTTTCAATTATTCATATTTTAACT